>NW_027558242.1:0-12284 GCF_052425735.1 Oculina patagonica
AGCACATAAAATGAAATTGCGACAAACAATAACCTTTTGCCAAATTCTGACAAGTGACCAAAAGGCCTTGAATGATCAATGTAACAGTAATACTGGATATATCTTGAAATTCAGTCAAATGAATCCAGGACCCCCTGGCAATGTGTGATTTGAGCACACCCATATCCCTTTGGACTTAGATATAACAACTGCCACCGATGACAGCAAGATTTCACAGCCCTTGGCTTTCATCTTTTAGGTATCTAGGCAACCAAACTGTTAAGTAATGTCATGTGTCAATATGTGCAACTGCGAGTTTCCTTCATAATCATTTGTGTCACCATGATCTCTCATGCCACTCACTAAATAAAATCAGCTAAATGTACATGTAAGCCAAATGATTTGGGGAAAGGAGTCAACGAGGAGTAGTGACAATATGCGAGCCAGCGAGCCATGCGAGCCATGTGAGCCAGAAATCCCAAATCCCAATAAAAGGCTAACCGCAAGCTACCCAAACTAAGTAGAGGCTAACCAGAGTGTTATTTAGGCTAACCGGAGTGTTATTTAGGCTTATATATAACCAGAGTGTTATTTAGGCTAACCAGAGTGTTATTTAGGCTAACCGGAGTGTTATTTAGGCTAACCAGAGTGTTATTTAGGCTAACCAGAGTGTTATTTAGGCTAACCGGAGTGTTATTTCGGCTAACCAATGTGTTATTTCGGCTAACCTGAATGGCTCGCATGACTCGCATGACTTGCGAACCATGCGAGCCAGAAATCCCTAACCCAATATAAAGGCTAACCGCCAACTACCTAAGCTAACTGTAGGCTAACCGGAGTGCTATTTAGGCTAACCCGAGTGCTATTTAGGCTAACCGGTGTGTTATTTAGGCTAACCGAAATGGCTCACATGACTCGCTGGCTCACACTTTGGCAAGACCCATCAACGAGTAGATAAAAAATCTGAAAGTTAAGGCATGTCTTTTCCACCGCATTGAATTTACCGGTACTGGTAATCTCAACCTTACAAGTATTTTTGTTTTAATTTTTGCAGGAGCAGCTCTCCCTGATCAAGTAGGAACAGCAAGGAACAAACTTTTGTCACTAATTTTATTTCTTTTCTGGATCATCGTGGGGCTAATTTGTATTTCCAGAATGTCCTACAACAAATTCTTTCTCCTGATGTCCAGTACATTCCTTGTACATGCCTTTTTCGGGCCTGTCTGGTGCATACGAAGATTGGCATTTTGCATCGGAGTTTGCTTATGGATGGGCTCCCTGGTATCAAGTAAACCAATACCTGCTGCAGTCGCTGTTCTGATTGCTTTCACTCTGACAGGTTTCAGAAAATGGAGGAAGAAGGTTGCCATGACGACAAGTACGAGTCATCTCTTGAGATTTAACGAAAGTATTGAGCAGAGACTGGATGGAATAGAAAGGAAGTTGGATCTTTTGGTGACAAAGCTAAATACCATGTGTGATAGCCAGCCCAGCTGAAAGTTGAATAATTCATTACTAGTGAAGGTGTTTTGGATCAATATGCACCTTAAGCTCGTATTCCTGTGACGTTGTCACTCACAAGTAACCATAACCCAAACCCTAGCTCACAGATTTATTTAAGAATTTAAGGCCTATTGGGTTCAAAAGAAAATGGATTTCCCAGATTAGTGCTGAAAGCCTTTTCTCAATCCCCTTAATGAAGAAATTTCTTCATCTGCCAACAAATAAAGTCGAAACATCTTACTTACCTGTCAGGCAAGTGATCGATAAAATCTGCTACCACCCAGGGCTACTGGACAGTACTTTCTTTGCACCCTGCTTCATCAAGTGCTTTGCAAATGGATTAACAAAATTAAAATGAGTTATTATTTATAAGAAATCATTAGAATAATATTTATTGTTTAAAAGTGCATATTATTTATAAAGCTGATAGCACAGTTATTTTTTATGTTGGGAGAAGTTTTGTAGCCCAACTTGACCAATACAAACAAGCTAAGGAGATACTGTCAAAATTAAGAGCAGGGAAAGAATAAGAATACAAATGTAAATTAATTTCCTGAGTGTTTTGTCAGAGCTTTCAGAGGCTATTGGCATGAAGGGAATTCTCTCTTCGTTTCCTAAGCCTTTTTCTAAATAAATTTAAATCAATAACTTATATTGCCAAGTTTTTTGTATTCTTTTTATTAAGGTTCTACATGTTTGGGGGGGGGGGGTACTCCCATATGTGGCAGGTATGTGCCGCCCGATAGGGTATGGTTTTTGACTCGGTCCCTAAATAGGGTATCATTTTTGCTCCTTTCAGCAATGTGTTCCCAATGTGATCCTTAGATAGGGTACCTAAATTCTATAAGCTAAAATAAACGCCCAGCTAAACGAAAAAAAGATATCTTAAAACTGAATTTTCTGTTCAGGTATTAGAAAAGCGATTTTGTAAAGATTTGTGTCTTGCCGTGCGCGGTTGGCCGATTTTTGGGTTGTCACGGAACGCTTCTCCTCCCCTTGAATAGGGTGTCATTTTTCGGTTTTGGGCCTTAAAAAGGGTATCAATTTTCGCTTTCTTTATCCTTAAATAGAGTCAGGGTTTAGGAACCTTGGCGGCACACCCCTATCCGAAATTTATGGCAGTACCCCCTCCCCCGGGGCTGTGGTGGGAAAACTTTAAAGTGTCTTTTGAATTTCTTGTTTTAGTTCATTTGTTGATCACACCATCTGAGACACCAATAAACTAATGGTTTAGCAGCCTTTTCCTATACCGGATTCGCTTTAGCTTTTGTTGTGCCACAACCCTCCAAGTTTTTTTTTTTTTGTCAGTTGGCCACCGACTACTCAAGTTTGGTAGCCAGTGAAAATTTTAGTCGCTAAATTAAGCTCACGCTTTCAATCCTTCTTTTTAATTTTGGTCGCCAGTCTGGCGACTTCAGACAGCTCCAAAATTTTAGTCACCATGGCGACTAAAAAATGGTCTAAACTTAGAGGGTTGCCACTACTCTAAGCTCGCAAAAATGTGAGCTATCAGCCCAGGCCCTTTGCATTCTCACTTGTATCAGTGACTGGACAAAGCCTGTTCATGTACCGGTATTTGATTTTCATGCCAATGAGACATGAAAATTGTATCTTTAAGGGGTTAATAAAAGCTTGTGCCAACCCCAGATTGGTCACCTTTATGGGTTTTATGTAAATTTTCTGACAAGCATCCCTGTCACTTTCCCGGGGTGGGGGGGGGGGGTACTCAAAAAAGTTTTATACGGGGAGGCTCCGCCCCAAGTTCTAACCCCTAACCCTTTTGTATACCTTTAACTGAAAAAAGGTACCCCTTTGATATACCTAAGAGACATGGTGTTGACTTAAAATAGGACTTTTTCTTGTCATTTTTATGTAGCGCTTAATAAATTAAAATAATACAGCCATAAATTGCGTCTGTTCGAAATATTTTAATAAAAGGCCCTTTTAAATAGCCAAATGACAGATTTTCATATCTTTTCATATACTTAAACTCGTGAAATCCCTACACTTTTATATACCTGAAGCCTGAAAAAGGTACCCCTTTCGGGCGGAGCCTCCTCGTATAGGCCATTATAGGTTGAACCCCCCACCCCCCCCCCCCAGGTCACTTTCACAAGTCTTCCTTCCTTATTTACATTACCCTCAGGGCATCATGCTCATTTAGGAAAATGATGCCCAAGATTTTGAAATAGCCACCTTTGAGATTTACCCCTCACTAAATCGAGGAATGCCAGGATACTAAAACCCAGAACCCATAAAAAGAAGTTGAGAAAAAAACTTAAGACCTTGGAAGAGGATTCAAACCTAGGTCTTCGGCATGGTAAGACGGAATGACATCCACTAAGCCACTGACGATGAACTGTCAGAATCCTGATTTCTATTTATGCAAATCCTAACCCAACTATAAAAGCTAACCACAAGCAACCCAAGCTTAAGTAGGCTATAAAGAGTGTATAAAGTATTATGTCTCATTACATTAACTGAGTGCAGAACAGTTAGTCCCGTTTTAAAATGCGATGTGCCGGTTATTTTTGTGCGTTCCGGGTTTTAGTTATCGAAAATCCCGTGTTTTTTTTTTTTTTTTTTTAAAAAAAAGCGTTCGGTTTTCAGTATTCCGGCATTCCGCCGTTCAGTGCTAGCCCCCTTCACCCACCCCCACAATTAAACGATCCTCGCCCCAGCTCCCTCGCTAGCCTCGTTTTGACCGGTCGAAATTTTAGCCGCGAAGGAAGTCGGAGTTATTTTTGGTTTCACTCTAACTTGCTATGCTTCTGCGCCAGTTTGCAAAGATTCCTGTTGGTATTTTCGCTTTTGTAGCTGCTTCATCAGCCGTAGAACAATCAAGTAAGTAAAACTATCTTTATTATAGCGTGATTTGCATTTCTCAAAATGGCGATCGTGTTGAAAAGTATACCAGCCGGAGAACTTTTCAAAACATTGTAAGTCTTAACTTTGGGGAGCGTAATTTTGCAGCTTTGCTGCTTGATGGGAAATGAAAGAATTTGCCATTAGAATATGAACATTTCTTTGAGAAACAGAATGTTTAACGGACGTTAGTTTCCCTAGATTAAAGAACAGCATCGACCAAAAGTTGTTTAATAAGGCGAGTTGAGGCATATTTTTAATAATTAATAATTTTGCATAACAGCCAGGTAAGTTCTAACTATTAAGCTTACTTTGTACATTCAGAAATATCATTTCTACGAATCAGCAAGGTCATTTATTCATTTTCAGCCACTTATTCGTTTTGTCACTTTGCTCTTACATGTATAAGTGCTTAATTATTTATACATATAATATACCTTTCATCATCTTATTTTCAATCAATAGAATGCACTTGTCACAATTAACAAATAAACATTAGGCAAAAACTATACTTCACAATAATTGTGGAATAATTGTTATTCCATTAGCACTTGTCGGATATTGAGTTGGTAGATCGGCAACAAAGAGCATAACGCGGCAAAATTTACAGTAAATGTATGGGAAAATCAGGATGCTGGGAAAAAATCGACCCTGTTCCAAAGTCAAAAGGCTGAATTCTATACCCTGTTCCAGAGTCAGAGAGGCAAAAAGTATACCCTGTTAAGGTGATTCCACGGAATTGCATTGCGCATCCTTGCTGCGCATACGTTTTCGCGTCATTTAGCGCGCGCACGAGCGCGCGCACAGACAGAACACTACGAGATTCCCTTCAGCCTACGCTCGGTAGGGAAAGAAATGGTCGTTTTCTCTTAAACGAGCACGGTGACCCCCATTTTTTAATGCATTAATTTAAATGTCATACGGTTGTCTACAATATAACGCGATTTAAAGAAAAGTTTAAAATTCTACATTGAGATATTTTAATTTTAATGCCGTAAAAAACACGTTTTTAGGTAGTGCCGTTAACGTGCGCACGGCAAAGCAAAATCTTCAATTTCTTTCGTTATCTTAAAGCTTAATTCCTGTACAATAAGAATAGTTTTTAATATAAGATCAAAGTCTATTTTGTTGAAATAGACGAATACTTTAATGCAAAAATGATTTTTTTCTAGAAACAATAGTTCCCCATTCGAATTACTAGGGTTCCTAATATCTACCTCGCGGGTTGTATATTTACTATAATGCCCATCCATTTTACACAAAAACTAGCGCGGTGAACCCCATTTTTTATTTCATTTTTTTAATGCTCATAACATAATTGTAACCTGGACCAAGTTTCAGAAAATTTTTAATACTCCTTCTATTTCAGTGGAATCACCTTAAGCAGCACATACCCATATAACCCTTATATGGGAGTACCCCCCCCCCCCCCCCCGGTGGGGTATGGGCCACTAGGCTCAGATGCAGACTTTGCCTTTGCCAGTGGCTTTGCCGGCTCTGGTTTACACAAATAAACTTTTGAATTCTCCCCTGGAGACTTAATGTTTCTTAAATATTGACAATGAAAGGCCAGAAGAAAAATGTCTTTCTAATAATAATATTTCCTTTTCATTGTTCTTTTAGCTAAAACTGGGCTGTGTCATTTTAAGATGCACACAAAGGCTCGCACTTCAGTATATCCTGGCACAGATGTAAAGAGATTTCCAGTACCTCCTGAGTTTGTAGACTGGAAGGTTCCATTTCCAGAATACAAACCAGTGGATTACACCTCGGAAAAAATTCTTAAGAAGCCACGCCCACCTTATGCAGACCCAGATATAAGGTACTACATGTTACAGGGTTTGTACAGGTCATGGAAAACCTGGAAAGTCATGGAATTTTAGAATTTCATTTTTCATGCCTGGAAAGTCATGTAATTTAAGTTTGGGTCATGGAAAGTCATGAAAAAAAATTATTGATTGTACAAAGTAAATTAGGCAGTTATTTTTTGTGAAGAAAAGGGTAAAACCTGAAATCGAGATAATTTTTTAAAATTTCCAAGAAAATGGTCAGATTTAGGTCATGGAAAACTTTGAAAAGTCATGAAAAAAGGTTATGGAAAGTCATGGTATATCAAAAGCTCAAAAGAGTATGAACCCTGATGTTGGAGTACTTGAAAAATAAACAGGTCAGGTCAGGTGCTGTCAGGTCATAACATGTATTTCCAAGATTGAGAATTCAAAGGCTCACAGTCTGCGTAGCAGGAGCAGCAAGCTAAGGGGAATGATGAAGGGGATTTGGGTGCAAGTGCAGAGCATGAAGATCAAGAGAGTGAAGATCCATGCTAGTAATTAAATTCCATCTTTCTTCTCACACTTTGCATTTGCTCTAAAATTACCCTTTTTCCCTTTTCTTTACCTGTCACACAAGCTGAGTTCTTAATAAGGTAGCCCGGGTCGCGTTTAAAGACATTTGATCATATGTCGAGGCCATGGAAGGACGTGCCATTACTTGCGACAAAAATTAATCCAATTACGGTTGACCCACGTCGGTCGCACACGCTAGACATGC
This sequence comes from Oculina patagonica, assembly GCF_052425735.1. NCBI lineage: Eukaryota > Metazoa > Cnidaria > Anthozoa > Scleractinia > Oculinidae > Oculina > Oculina patagonica. Next base: position 6,898 of record NW_027558242.1, read on the forward strand.
AGTGTATCGCTGACATATCAACATTTGTGGCATTTTCCCATGCCTTGCGGCTGTCCTTGCTTTCCAATTTCCCTAAGTTTTCTCCCCATAGCTGCACAAGGACTTTCTCGTCGTCAGGGTCCCATCGCTTGCGAGTGTTCTTTTTAGCCGGTGCCTTTGAAGTACTACCAGTACTTGGTTCAGACTCAATGCTGAACTGCTGCAAGTCGTTCTGCGATGCATGTAACTGCTACGAGTCATTCTGTGAAGGATAAAGCAACTGCTGATTCTGACTGTAGGACGGCCCAGACGAGTAGAAGGCCGGGGAATATGTAAAGGGGTAGAATTGATCAGAATTATATGGAAAGTTTCCATCGCCACGCCTTTCTCGTGAGTGTGCAACAGATTGCAAAATAGAACGAGTCTGTAAAACGCACGAGTTTTGTCAAAAAAGAGGTGTCGCATGATGGTTTTGACAGAAGCTTTTGTTTTATGGCGTTATGACCAGATATGACCAGCTCTGAGGAAGGACATCGGGCCTTTTGATCTTATGTCCTCCGCGGCTCGTATGTCCGCTGTCGCGACATTAGGGTCGTGCTTGTCTTAGAGAGGTGATGACATATTTTATGCCTATCAAAACACCAAAGTCTTTGAACGCGACCCCTGCCTAAGATGTAAATAACACATCAAGCATCTTGACTTTTTTTTACTGTGAAAGTGATTTAAGTTAATTAGTAGGTCCACATCAAATAAATCATGTATGTATATAAGTTTATATAGTTGTAAAGAAATTCGGGGCACTATTACAACAAAACCAAATTGTATGTTCCACGTGTGACCTTTACAATGCTATAACAAATTCCCTAGCAGTAAGCTACCGGTATAATGGACACAGGTCACAAGGTGAACCCTGCAATAAGTAACTATTGAATCAGGGGGAGAAAAGCTCGTATGAACCTCAAACACTTATTAAAGTAACATCAGTAAGGTTAAATTTATGAGTTAACTCCTAATATTTATCAGGGAATTTTCTGGAGTGACAAGTGTTTGTTCATGGAACTTTGTGTTTCCATGGTAACCAATAAAGTTTTGACAGGCCTGTGTGTTTATGCAAATTTTTCTATTTGTTTTTCTATTTTTTTTATGTTATTTCCAAGACTCTACAGTTGTAGTTTAATACCTTGTAATTAACTTGAAGGTGATTAATTTTGAGACGATTCCCTGATGTCAAGGCTAATGAAATCAAACATCTAGAAGGCAGATCCAAAATGGACATTTTATTTTTTCAATTATACCCACCAAGACATGCATTTCCCCTTACAATGAATTTATTTACTAATTGGCCCTTTTCTTTTCATTAGGAATGGACCAGTTGATGTACCCCTCAAATTTAATTCTCTTGATACTGCTTATAACACTGACAGGAAAAGTTTAGTAGGAGAATATGAGTTAGTACAAGGAGTTCCAAGGTAACAAAGAATCTGTACTTAGAAAACTACATTGGGTTATTCCAAAAACATATGCCAACAGCAACCTCTTCTCCCCCTCCCCAGACAGATGGCAATAATTTTTTAGTCCCAGTCGCCTACCCCCTCTGCCTAGATTTCCTTGGTCAATATACCTCCCTTGTGCCTGGATTTTCTCCCATCCAGATTTCCATATTTTTTAAGGCCTGTAAGTTTAAGTCCCATTTTAACATGCATCAGGCTTATTCTTCACAAAGTTTACAGAACTGTCAGCTGTAATCAGAATGTTAACTCAGAGCATATGTAAGAGATGTACATGTAAGAGATGTACATGTAAGAGATGTGTAGTTTGAAATAATTTTAAGAATGTTACTTTTTTGAATGAAAAGATTTCTTCAAAAGCATACCGTAAAATTCCGGTTATAAGCCCTGGGCTTATACAACTTTGTAAGGGGTTTTGTGTGGGCTTATGTGCCCAAGGGCACGAAGAGGATTGAGTGAGTATAAGTGGAGGGGCTCATATCCGGGAGGGCTTATAAGTGGAATAAAAAAATGTTTCGAAACGAACCATGGGAGTGTAAAAATTAAATGTATAATAAAGCAACATTTAGCTCTGTTCAGTACTGTCATCCGGCAGAGGGGGGCTTATATCCGGGGGACTTATAATCAAATTTATTTTAATTTTTGTTTCCAGGTAGATGGGCCTACATATAACCGGGGGGGGGGAGGGGGGCTTGTAAGCGGAATTTTACGGTATATTAATATAAATTATTAAAAAAAAAAAAAACAGAGATAATGGTTAAAAATAACCCCAATGCAGAATTTCTAAGCTGAAATTCCACTTACGTATCCCACCTGGATTTCCAGAGTACCCAAACACACTCTCCAAAAGAATTTCCCAAATTTGTGTCTATCATTAAAAGTGTTTGTTCAATAATGTGCTACTAGGAAATGCCCACACCCACAGCAAGGAAAAGATTGAAATTAAAAGGAAATAATTTATTATTAAGTTATAGCCAGGAATTTCCAGGGGATGAAGGGCTCAATCCAAACAACCTTCTGTAGCAGGGGTATACGGATGTTTTCTGGGACCCTGAACATTATAAAAGCACCCAAACATCTACCCACCTTACCCCCTCCCTCCCCAGCTGATAAACACACACACGCAGTACTTGAAAGCTTGCTGCAGAGCCATGACGTATGAAAATCCCTTTCCTTGAAAGGAATCCCGTCGGTAGGACTGGAATGGTTGGTAGAGGACTGCTGGGCAGATGGGGTCCCAACCATGCTGCTGACCCAGTGGTGACAAGGTACGTACGTAGCTACTGCACTGTCAGTAGTATAAATGTTAAGTACTTAAACAAGCAGCTGTGCAGGTTACTTCGGCCATCTTAAACGCAGAGAGCACTTTGCACACTTTTGCATAACTTATTTTTAAAGGAAAGGGACTGAAGTTTGATATTGATTACTTCACGCCAGGTGTCCTTTGTCAGGTGATCTGTAAACAGATATTGCATGATGGTGCTGTATCATGTACTATATTGAATATACAGTATCAAGTATTGACCCATCCTTTTCAAAGAAACAAACAAACAAACCCCTCCTACCCAACCACACCCCCTCAATTGGAAAACTAAGAGGATGCACTTTGAAGAAAGGACTGCGTAACAATTTGTTATAGCTGTTTAAAATTTCTTCTTTAGGTGGAAGCGAGACAGCTCAGGAGAAAAAGTTATTAAAGAAGGAAAGCCAGTCCTTGAATTTGTTGCCATTCAGAGAACGGATTGTTCAGAATGGGCCCTACCTGGGGTAGGTTTCACGTGGCTGAGTTGCTACTTGTATTATACTTCAGCTGTTGAAAATCTATAGCTTGTGACCAGGAAATCTGTTCTCTTACTAGACAACTTGTCATCGCTTGCAGAGGTGTCTTATAGCATCTTTCAGTGTAATGTACATGGCAGCTATCTTTTGACGTCAATCTTTCAACATTGTCTTTTGACATGCTGTTTGAAATAAGCTTATCAAAACCGATTCATTCTGGTGTTTGTTCCATGCAAGTGAGCCCACAAGTTCAGAAGGTTATGCTAGTGGGCTGTGATTGGTGGATTTCAATCCATCTTGTTGGTTTAGCATGTCGAAAGATAGCCGCAATGCACGTAACACTGAAAGCAGGTGTAAGACAACCACTTAGATGTGCTGATTGCATGATTTTACTCAAAATTGTTAAGGATGCTAGTAATGAATAAGTTCATTGTGATCTTTATATCACATTATGGAGTTTTGGATCCAGGGAAAAGAAGTAAATAAAATGAATGAAGCTTGGTTTATAGATTTAGGGTTAGACAGATTAAAGTAGATGTGGGTGGGACTGGTTATGTTTTAGCAACAACAAAGAAAAATAGTATTTTTTACCAGTGAAAAAAGAAGAGCATGTAATAATCAGACAGCCTCTAAAATGTCGTTTTATGCTTTTTATTCTAGATGAAAAAATGTTACGTTTTTTTATCAACAAAAATTTAAAAGTGGCTGGGGGAAAACGCTTGTTATACTAACATGACTTAAAATATCCTTTCAGTCAAAATCCGACAAATTTTGTAAAACAGCTAATTATCCTGTGTAACAGCACCAGTATGTGCTCATTCTCTAGAAGTTGAAATTATATAATTATGTTCTAAATGTTTTGTCCAATGTTTGTGTCAAACCAGGGCATGGTAGATCCGGGAGACAATGTCACCAACACACTTAAGAAAGAATTTGGAGAAGAGGCGCTCAACTCTTTGGAACTTTCAGCCGAGGAGAATAAAAGAATTCATGACTCGCTCGAGGATCTTTTTCACCATGGATTTATGGTAAAAAAAATGTTTGTAATTTAACTGTATAATTTAAATTAAATTTACTAGTAAATAATTAAACAGGCCTTGTAAGTTGTTGGCCAGTCAACCTTTTCTGTCCCAAGTTTAACACGTCAATCCTACTTACAGGGTCACACGCGTCTTGAAAACCCTTGAAAACCCTTGAATTTCAGAAGTTCGATTTCAAGGCCAAAAGAGAAGACCACCAAAATAAGCAATTTTTTTAGTTCTTCAGCACAACAGACTGGAAATCATTGGTTTGAGGTAAATTTCATTAAAAAAGTCCTGGAAAGTCCTTGAAAGTCTTTGAATTTTTTGGCCTGAAAAAGTGTACGAACCCTTACTTACTGAAACAAAACATTTCTTGTAATATAAAATTTAACAATAATCGGTCTTGTCCAATGGGCTTGGCGAAGCCCTTTGTAATCATTTTTTACATGAAGCCTTAATTGGTTTCTATATATAGGAGTTTTATTTTGCTGGCTCACCAATGGAATGTAACAGGTCAGCAGTACAATAATAGCCAAAAAGAGTTGCCTTGGTAAAGCACTACCCCCTAGTGTGGCCCAATTCCCCTCAGGGAAGTCTCAACTAATTGTTTTGAAATAGCAAAAAATCTAAGGGAAGTACATGAGAATTCAATGGATACATTCTAGGGCCCAGATAATCTAAAATACAGAGATATCAACTCCGACTCGCTGTAGTTAGATGAGACATAATCAAAACTATAACAAAATTGTCGAAAGTGATTGGTTATCAGCAGGCCGATTTGAGCACTAATAGGACAGTGTACGCATCATGCTTGTAATTGGACAGTGTAATTGGACAGTATGAGTCATTTTGCGTGCACTGTTGTTGTGCATTTTGTTGAGTAAACTGTTATGTTTTTCATTATTTCGCCGGTAAAGTTTGTTCCCGGTACTTTGTTTCTTGAATTATGTTATAGTTTTGATTAATTGGTAACAGGACTTTGTGTCGTCCAATTCTGTCTGTAATCATACTTGTGATTAACAAATTGGACCCCCGCTTCGCGGTCGTCCGATTTTGTTAATCACTCGTATGATTACAGACCAAATTGGACTCCACTCAG
>NW_027558243.1:0-50024 GCF_052425735.1 Oculina patagonica
GTGATGTCCACAAGTCAAAACAAACAGTATACTGTAATCCAAAACACTGAATTTATTTTGAAGCAGCCGTGTAATCTTTGTCCTTTTTGCATTACAGGGGGAGGGGGGGGGGAGGGGGTAGAAACTTCCTTTGTTACACGACTCAAAAAGTCGGTCATAGCGGTGCCGGGCAACCGAGTGCGCGCAGTAGCTATCGATAGTTGCATTTTTGAATCGCGCTTTTTGGCAGCAAAGATTTCGCCGATTTCTTCGAATTTTTTGCGTCCTGAATGAAAAATGTTTGAATTTACAGAAAATGGCATTCGTTTTTCAGTCGGAATAAAATCTTTTGAGATTTGAACATATTTTCAAAATCTAGTTTTTACCAAAAATGTCCATAAATTTAAAACCTGACGACAGATTTCTCCTTAACTTTAGCAAATAAGCCTCAGAGCTCTCAAGTTTTGTATCAGAAAGTTTCATGACAATCCTGAAGTACTGTAGCCTCCTACGCAGACGTTCTTTGGGCGCGTGACGAGCCCAAAGAACGTCTGCGTAGGAGGCTAGAAGTACTGGTAAAATTTTACCTAAAAATGCTACGCTAATGCATTCATGCCAACTGACGCACAAAAAACGGAACAGGATGTAATCAGATGTGAGTAGTCAGAAACCTACAGCAAATACAGACAGCGCAACAAGAAGCACAATTTTGTGACGTGTGCAAGGTAAAATCAGATAATTTATATTCAGCTCCCCTATCTTGTATTCGTTCATTTATTTTCGAAAAAAAAAACGTAAATAAATAGGTTCGGGCCACCTTAACTTCAGTTCATTGTATCTTTATAAATCGTTTTTGCTTAACTTCTTGTTCAAAATGTCAATAAATCTCGTGTCCCTCCTTGAGGTCATCTTTGATTTAGACCGTCTGCGCAACGGCGCCCAAAAGCTTTTCACGATATCCCGCAGGTTTGCAAAGATCTGTGTATTCACTTCTGATAGGCTAGCTTTATATTTCTCTCAAACGCGTTCTGTGAGCATATTTTGTTGTGCCCTAAGACATTCAGTTTAACCGCGCGAATGATTTAAAATTATCTTGTCTATAAGCCACTTTTAATAGTTTGACCGCTTAATTAACATAATGGAACCACTGTAAAAGAAAAGAAAAACAAAATAAATAAATGGGGTCAGAGCGGAGCTCGGTGCTCCGCTCTTAGGCTTGCCTAAATCTATATATTACCTCCTTGTCCCTCAGTTCCCCTGTCCAGTCACAACCTTCACTTGGGCATTTGATGGCAAGAGAAAGAATCTTCCTTTCTGTTGCTTTATCGGGGAAAAGATCCTAAAAAAATCTAATTGTAACTTATATGTAGAAGAAACAGTTAAAATATGTTTCATATGTTTATAGATGAGCTTAGCTTTTCAATAGATACGTCAATATACGCCCATCCACGCACCCACCCTAATCCAATTCAGATCGGAGTACGAGTACGAGTATTAGTTTTGAATTAGCCATGTTCGAAACGAGCAGGGGACTGGGTACGAATATTTAATATCGATTGAATTGAAAAATGAACCCTGTCTTCTGAAAGAGCATTCAAAAATTAGTAACTTAGCCAAATTTGAGAGTTATTGGTTCAAACGCAAAGGCATGGTACTCTTTTTAAAAATCGTTAAAATAAGAGAACTTAGTATGGATTTGGATTGGATGGACAGCTGTCCCTCCAATCCATACCAAGCTCTCTTAATTTAACGATTTCTAAAAGTGAACCATACCTATGCGTTTAAACCAATTACAATCAAATTTTGTAAGTAAACTAATTTTTTGGATGCTCTTTCAGATGGCTGGGTTCATTTTTCAATTCAATCGATATTAAATATTCGTACCCAGTCCCCTGCTCGTTTCGAACATGGCTAATTTCAGTCCAGTTACGTTCCAGAGCCCTTAATATTTCTTTATGTTCCTGTCATTTGAAAAGGGGACTATCAATACGAGATTGGTGTAAATATAATGTTGTAATCGAAAGCCCGGTTCTCATTCTCAATCTCGTACTCGTTCAGTCTGATCAACAAACCACAACGGCAACGGCAACCGGAACATCAAAAAACAACAACAAACAAACAAAAGTTTAATAAGCGGTACGGTAGCTCTACACGTACGTTCTATGTCTTCTGCAAAACAGCGGATAACGTGAAACGGCCAAACTGCGTTATGGTGAGAATGAGAACCACTACGGCGATTTTTTCAAGTCTTTGTTTAAAATTAAAAGCTGTCTTAAATAGGCTCGATGTAGTTTCTATGACCAAAGTTTAACTTTTCACTGGTCACTTAGTTACAAAGGTTACCATAGCAACGATTGTCGTTTTCTTTTGTTTTTAAACAAGCTTGATTTTCTAGAAATGTGGATTGACTCTGGTATTTATTGATATGTTAAAGTATACCGGATTGACTACCTGTAGACACAATTTTAGAAATGAAGAATGAAGTTTTTTGTAACTTCATGTAATTTCCTACAATCGACAGTCGATATATATATACAAATTAAAGCAAAAACCCTCTCGCTTTTAGTTAATGGTCTTAAATGGTGTAAGTATTTATATTTCATTTTGTATAAATGTGCTCAAATACTACGAAACAATTTAAAAGCGCCTATTTCACATTGAAACAAGATTTTTCTGAAATTAAACTTCATTCTCTATTTACTTGGAAGCACGTACACTCTTTCAGATTTTTCTAAAATTTCGTCAACAGTTAGTCAATCTACTAAACTTTAACATATTAAAAAAATTAATACCAAGAGTCAATTTAGATTTCGAGAAAATTAGGCTTGTTTAAAAACAAAAGAAAACGACAATAGCTGCTATGGTAACCTTTGTGACTAAGTGAAAATTAAACTTTGGTTATATCTGATAATTATGGTGTATTTTGGCAAAAATCGAAGATTGGCTTCCTTGACAATTTTCATCTTCAAAACAACCACCCTAGGGCTAAAAAACTATATAGAGCCTCCTTTACATATTCGGCAGAGGATAGTTGTGACAACGAGAGAAATACTAAATTGATCTAGATAATTGCGAGATTCTTAGATACAACATAAATTCACTTTTAAATTAAATCTCTCTAATTAGGCGAGTTGACTATCGCTTATAGAAAACTTGAGCAAGTAGTATCATTAATTGTTGCAGTCCAAATCTTCATTTTATTTTTAAGCCAAGAAATTGCCTCTTTTTTTGTACGCATTACAACACAGTCACGGATTATTTGTGTACCCACATTTTGTGGGTCGATTTATATTAATTCATTATTAATTGATAATTCATAATTCACGGACCGATGCCTTTCCGAAGATTCACGAGCGCAAACGCTTTGATGATAGGTGCGATGTTCTTGTTTTGTCTTAGATTTTCACTTAATTGATTTTTCAAACCCTATTTGTAACGCAGATGTAAAGCTATTTCAAACGAAAACACCGCAATGTGTGGCGCGAGCTGTCAAAAACACGCGAAAACATTCCAGTACTAGATGATTTTCGTTGATAAATTAGCTTCTTTTTTATGTTGGCGCATATTCCACGTTTACCTTTAAAAATATTTTTGGCGGTTCACTTTGGTCATATCGTAATGAAATCAATATAAAACTGTGAAAAATGTCGGCATATTTATATTCAGTTCATCGAAGTGAAAATAAACATTCGCAAGCGAAAAGCGATTGAGACCACTTGCTTATAAATAAACCTGTTGAATGTCGGCATACGGTTCATCGAAGTGAAAATAAACATTCGCAAGCGAAAAGCGATTGAGATCGCTCGATTATAAATAAACCTGTTGAATGTCGGCATTTTTATATTCAGTTCATCGAAGTGAAAATAAACATTCGCAAGCGAAAAGCGATTGAGATCGCTCGATTATAAATAAACCTGTTGAATGTCGGCATTTTTATATTCAGTTCATCGAAGTGAAAATAACCATTCGCAAGCGAAACGAAAATAAATTCAATTGACAGTGTTGGATTGTGATTTTGTGTACCAATAGTTTGTTTATAATTGAAAATAAGCGAGTGAGCCACGCGAAAGAATGTTTGTTATTATTTGCATAATAAAACTGATAACAAGAACTTGTCTGTTGTTATGACAAGTGCAGTCAATCGAATCCAAACAAACTCATTTCCTTTTCGTTTTGTTTCTGACTGTAACGTTCCTTTATTTTTAAACTAATACGGCGAAAAAACTTTGCGAACGGGCGATGATAGACAAATAACTACAATAAATTTGGGTTTTTCCGATTTCTACTCCGACTTCCAGGGCGCTTTCCATTCGACCAAAATTTCTGGTTTGAGTTTCCGAAAAATTCCAGTGGCGAATGGAACAGCATTTTCCGACTTTTACGGAATGCAAAACAAAATTTCCATATGGTAGTCCGTCTGATATGGAAATTTCTACGGTGCATTTAAATAATGCACTGTGACAGGTTTGCTGCACATATAACTCGATATTTTGGCAAATAAAAAAAAAGCATTACGCTCACTGATAAACCGCGATGAATGACATCGTGGCCACAACAACAGGAACCTTTCAAAAGGCACACAAGCAACGAAAACGTCGCCAAACAAAAAGTTTAATGAGCAATACAATGGCGTAGGCTGCACGCGCGATATAAATATTTGTACATTTCTTTGCTGCCGCCTGCAAAACAACAACGAAAAACAACCGAGTTCACCAAAAATTTTTATTTGGAGTTTCAAGAATGCTACCTTAACACATGTACCTGCTTTCAGCTGCACAAATCGCTAAATTTTCTGCCGAAGGAACTCAGGCTGAGTGTAAAATGGTAGCTTTTTCCAAAATTTCCGGAAAAGAGGACAACCTCGCAAGGTAGACCCAAATTTTCGAAAACAATTTCCGGGAACTTTCAGTTCCATTTGATTTTGCTTCTAGAATTTCCGGGTTTTTCGGTTGAATGGTTCGCATTTCGGAAAGTCAACACTTTCCGGATTTTCTGGAAACTTTCCGAGCAAATTTCTGTACCATTCCTCCTTGTTCCGAAATTTCCGGAATTTTTGGTCGAATGGAAAGCGCCCCCAGTTTGCAAAAGAAAGCGAAACTCAGTCAGACGTGACGGATGGCATGTCGCCGTGGGGCGACAGCCGGCGGCGGTAAGTTGCGTTTGTAATTTACCGAATAAATCGTTTCTCTGAAAATACTGAACGTAAAATTACGTTTAAACGCTCATTTTCAAGCTTGTAGAACACATCTCAATAATAAATCAATATAACCTTTCCTAATCTTGCGCGAAACGTTTTTAGATGGAAAGAGATGAAATTACGAGGTGAGATTTTTTTAGCGAACACACCGCTTCAAAGAACAAAAGGTCATTGTCGAGTTCTTTTGAAATGCATTCAAACAATTTCCCCTCAAAAGTCACAAGTCCTTTTCATTCGTTTGAACCATGTTTGAACCAAACCCGAATCTTGCCGACAAGTAAATTACCGAGTCTTCGGTGTCAAAAGACCAGCGGTATGCCCCATTTCTGAACAACACATTTAATCCGTGGCTGAGATGTAATGCGCAATTTTAGATGTTGCGTAAAGAAAACCTGAAAAAAAAAAAGAAAAAAAAAAAGTCAGGCTTAAAGCCTGAATGTTTCTTATTAGACCGATAAGGATATTTACCTTTTCTCGATTCAGTTTCCTTCTGTCTACAGGACAAGTCGGGGAGGATGGAAGACTCCCTGCCTGTCGATAAGAGTTGAAGATAAAAAGAAAATAAAAATGGATCATTCTTTTGATGCTCACCTTCATCAAAGTGGTGTTTTTAGAGTATTTCTATACAGGTGTGACACTGATGAGTTATATGTAGAAGCATTTTATGAATCAAACTATGAATGAATTTGAACCTAGTTGGCCTAGTATACAATATCTCCTTCCGGACTAGTAGTATTTTCTGACTTTTTTTAATCCTAAATCTAACCAGGCAGAGGAAAAACTAGTCAGACTGCGTGCTGCGCTGAACACCGCATTGCCACCCACCCAAAAAATTGAAAAAAAAAAAAAAAACTGGCAAACACCACAAAACCGCGAAAAAAAAATCGGAAAATATTGCAATTTTATGGTAAACCTCAATTGCTGGTGCTTTTTGTTGCCGCGAGGGCAAAAACAAGCGGCGGGACCACACAAACAATGACTCAACTTTAAACTCGTTTATATGACAATCAAATGTAGCCTGAATTTCAGACATCTCTCTCTGGTCGCTTGCTCCCGGTCTGAAATTCAGGCTAAAGCAAATTTAGATTAACTAGAACTTCTTTAAAATGCAATCATTTACTTTCACGTTACGTATTATAAACTTGTGTGACAGAATGACGCTGTTGTCGCTGTTTCACTGAGCTTGTTTTCGAGACGACCAGAAACCCTAAAATGTCGGAAAACGTAAACAATTTTCTACAGTGTTTTTAAGCAATGGCGTGACATCGCTTTTATGCCATCGCACGATCGGTTCGTTTTGTCTGTTTGGCCCGATCGAACAGAAATCAAGTTTAACTTAACAAGAAATCGCCGCGTAAAACACAAAAGCAAAATACTTCTGTGCAGTTAGAATGGAAAACTACAATGTATGAACGAAAGAGACTTATGATATATGATGGAATCTATTAGATTGAGTAGACAGAAATTTCTAATTCTTAAAATACAAAGGGTCGCTGTGAGCAAGAGACCGTTTGACCTTAAAAGCTTGCTCGCGCGTATCGTATGTCGTTTATCCGTGATATCACACTGCAGTATAACGCAATCAGTTGTTGAGACAACATAGGGAAATCTAAATAAATAATAAAAATATAAAATAAAGTATTACTGTTGTTCAATTGAGCAAATCTACGAAGAAAATGTATTATTTGCATCCTTGGTCTGTGAATTCATAACAACTGCATTTATTTGAATTCCATCAGATCCTCGGACTATACTATTTATACAATCACTAACATTGCTTCTTATGTTAAAAAAAAATGTAAGATGCAGTTGGATAACAGTCTTTTCGACACACAAGGTGTCAGCTACTATTATTTACTTTAAGTTTTCCTCAAAATTATGTAAGACCCCTTGTAACGGCACCCGCGTGCCTCGTTTTCATTTCGTAGAATTTTATGTATTTCCCTTTTTTTTACCGCATTTACGTCACAATGATTTTCCGCTAGCTACCACGTGACTTTAGCTTAAATATCACGAGCACATGTAAAAATCTCCATAAGGCTCACAGAAATTCGACGGGAACCACCAGTTATTGCTGTACAACTCAGAACCTACTAGAGCGTTCGCCCCAACACGTCCTACCATACAGGATCGCTGTAACAGTTGGCACAATAAACCTGAACCTTGTGGAACCTGTGAGTCTTTAGTCTTTTAGTTTCACGGATCTCTCCGCCACCGGAGCTGACGCCGAAGTACAAGAGAGCACGTGCTCCGGAAAAGAAGAATGAAGAACTATTGATCTTCAAGAAAAACGCGAATTGTCCTTGACGAAGAACATTTAAATAGTTGAAATCCTCATCAACGAAGTGAAAAGAAGTGCTCACTCGTAGACCACACGGAAAATAACGTTGATTACGTCTAAGTTAGAAGTTAGTTACTGGTAGAAACAGAGTGTAGAAGAAACAAGATTGTCTGTTTGTCATTGCTTTATTCTGTCGGACCTCTAACTGACCATGAGCCAATCGCAAAGCAGCGAGCAAAGTGCAAAAAACGGCGCTCCGCCAAACGAAACTCTCGATACTGGTTTTAGCGAAACCTGGGAAAACACTGCCGATATCGCTGAAAACGGAGCAAAAGGCCCAGAAATTCCAGAAAAGGGCGAAGAATCGGAAACACGTTTTCGGACTATGACCGAAAAGGGTTTTGAGTTCCGTTCCGCGGTAAAAGAAAAATCCGCAAGGGCCGCCTTCAAGAATTTTCACACTAACGTCACCGCGTTCCACGCATTCCTGGCCAGTACAAAGGACCCAGATCAAATAGACAGAAAGGTCAAAGATTTAATTGCGCTCGCCGAAAAAACCGAACATGAACTGATTAGTTGGTTGGAATTAGTAAAGAACACTGCACAAGCAGAACTTGCAAGCGAATTACTTTCAAATATGACCGATTCAATGAAAGGAGTTCAAACCGCCTCGCTAAACAAAGTGTTGACATTAGATAAAGAGAAAGATGAAACCGTATCCGTTCGATCTGGCGCGTCACGCAAGTCACGCAGGTCTAACAAGTCAAAAATGACATCTGCGTCCGGTTCATCGCGGCGTTCTTCAAAAGAAACTTTGATTGACGTGAAAGCAAGACGTGCTGCGCTCGAACAAAAAATAAAATTCAGCGACGAAATCGAAGAACAGCAAAAGATTTTGAATAAACTCAAACTTCAACAAGAACTAAGCGAAACCTTAGCAGAAGAAGCCGTTTACGAGGAGGCGCTGAAATCTGAAGAACTTCCGCTGGAACACCACAAACTAGAATTGCCAAATGAAACGCCCGAACAGATGTTTGATCGGTTTATGAACCACAAAGACGTCGATCAAGCTCATCTTACGCCCACGGCATCAAACCTATTACCACCGATTATAAACACATCCGGTGTTGACACACAAGATCCAATTCTCCCAGCGATATACTCCCCCACTGGCATAATTCATCCGGTAAATCGTCAATCAACCGCAAATCAACAACAAGAAGCTAACATAGCCGACCTTCTTCAAACAACAGCCGCAGGAAATCAATCCATTCTCGATTTGGGTGCAGGCCACCAGACTAATCTTTATCCTGAAATAAACAATCCAGTGAACCCTTATGATCACGAAAATTATCCGCCGACTTCTCAGCCTCCCGCTGCTCTCGATAATGTGGGCACTCCAAGTACTTGTCACGCCTCCACGCAAAACATCATGAGTCAGACTATTACGTCAACATCACTCGCAGGCACAAGCACTCCACTCCAAACATATCCGTTCAGAAACGTGAACACAAGCGTCACCTATCAACATCCAGCGTACGCTATCAGTAGTTTGAAACCCGCATATCCGCGAACCTATCAATTAAGCAGAGACGCAACGATCTTCAGTCCTAATAGTTCTCCAGCCACCCAATACCGTGGGATAACTCCAAGTCCTTTTACCCGCAATTTAAACCCTGTTTATCCAAGTACAGATAACGCCACTCAAATCGCCGAGGCCCTGGCGAAAGTCACGCAACTACAAAGACTTCCACAAGCCAAGCCAGACGTCTTCACAGGCGATGAAACCGACACCAGATTCTACATCTGGGAAACGGCTTTCGATGCTCTGATTGATTCCGCACCAATCAGCTCCCAACAGAAACTGTACCTTCTGTACCAGCACCTGGGTGGAAAAGCTAAGAAAGTCGTTGAGCAGTTGCAATACATGGTCGCTGCTAGTCCAGAAGTTGCCTACTATGAGGCAAGAAAGAAACTCAAATCGCGCTTCGGTCGTCCCGCGATCATAGCCGCCGATTTCGAAAACAAGCTAACTAATTGGCCAAAAATCGCCATCAACGACGGTCAAGCCCTACGAGAATACAGTGACTTCTTACAGCAAGTCGAAATTGCAAAGACACACCTGCACAGCCTTAAGATCTTTGAATTTCCTTCCAAGCTGCAAACCCTGGTCGAGAAACTCCCGAACTGGTTTTTCACTAAATGGTCTACGAAAGTCCAAGCGCTACAGCAAGAAAAGGGCAGCGACGCGTTCCCAACTTTCGCCGAATTCGTGGCAGAGGTAACCTTTCACGCGGAACGCATGAACATACCTCAGATTAACCAGAACTTGACAAAGGGTCCTTCTCAAAGTACACGTGGTAAACTTCCACCACCCGAGCCGCCACTTCGTAAGAAAACTCCTTTCTCCACAACAATGGTTTCAAAAACACATGGCGAAAGCGAGCCTTCACACTCGGAACTAACAAAACCAGAGTCCTCAGACCAGAAATTAAAACGCGCAAGTCCCCCGACATCAAATAAACTGTGTCTCTTTCACGGAACGAAAACGCACACTCTGAACGAATGCAACAAGTTTCGAGAACTAACCTTCGCTGAAAGGAAGGACTTTTTTAAGAAAAACAAACTGTGTTTCAAATGCATGAGCGCAAACAGGCACAGCGCCGAAAATTGCGACCAAGCTCCCCCAGTCTGCAATATCTGCCACAGGAGACACTTGACAGCTCTACATATCGAGCAAACACCTAAACCAATGGCAAACCAAGAGTCTCAAACCAATAGTACCTCTACAGCTTGCACGCAAGTCTGCGGGGAGGAGGAAACCGGTAGGTCGTGTGCCAGAATCGTCCTGGTCAACGCATCGCATCGGTCAAATCCAGCTAAGAAAATAACCACCTATGCAGTGTTGGACGACCAGTCCACAGACGTATTCATCGCCGACGCCTTATTAAACAACCTGGAAGTTGATGCCCCAGAGATCGACCTACAAGTCAACACGATCGTTGGTTCGAACAGCATACGAACAAGAAAAGTAACTGGCCTCTACATCCAAGACGTGGAAAAAGGTTACACACCCATCAAGGTCCCATTCGCTTACTCAAGAGAATACATTCCAGCGTCGCACGAGGACATTGCCACACCCGATGTAGCCAGACAGTGGAAACACCTGTCTCACATCGCAGACAAGATTCCCTACCGACCCGACGTCGACATCGGTCTGCTCATCGGTCGAAACGTCCCAGCTGCCTTCCAGCCTATAAGCGTTATCTCCGGTAACGAGGAGGAGCCCTGGGCCGAGCAATACAAATTCGGCTGGACTGTAATCGGGCGCGTCTGCAAAGATAAACAGCCAACATCCAACCCGGTTTCAGTCAACCGAGTTACTGTAGAAAGGGAAACTCTTCTAGACTGCCCAGAAATCTCTGAAGCTTCCCCCTTCACGACCAAGAATTCGATGTCCTCGAAAGATCTAACAAGTCCCAAACAACTACGTGAGATGATGGAACTCGACTACAACGAAATCCATCACAGTCGCAGAATTCCAGGAACAGAGCAAGCAGAGTCAATGGAGGACCGGCGCTTCAACGAAATACTGACAAAAGGCCTGCACAAGAATGCAGAAGGAAACTGGGAGGCGCCACTACCCTTCAAGACCGACAATGTCCTTCTGCCAGACAACAAGGGACACTGCTTGAGAAGGCTTTTATCTCTAAAAAGGAGACTTCTTAACGACAAAGGTCTAAACGATGACTACCTAACATTTATGCAAAAGATCCTCGATAACGGCCATGCCAGTCAAGTTCCAGTAGACCAGCTGCAGACAACAAAGGGCAAGGCGTGGTATCTCCCACACTTCCATGTCTATCATCCACGGAAGCCAGATCAGATACGCGTCGTGTTCGACTGCAGCGCCGTCTACGAGAACCAATCCCTAAACAAACACCTGCTTCAAGGACCAGACCAGCTCAATTCCTTGATTGGCGTCTTGACCCGATTCCGAAAGGAAAAAGTTGCCCTCACCTGTGACATAGAACAAATGTTTCACAGCTTCTACGTCAACCCAGACGACAGAGACTACCTGCGTTTCCTGTGGTTCGCAAACAACGACCTTACAAGTCCAATCGTTGAATATCGAATGAACGTGCATCTCTTCGGCGCAGCATCATCACCCGGAGTAGCCAACTTCTGCCTGCACCAAACAGCAGAAACTCATAGACAAGAATTCGGAGACAACGCGTCAGACTTCCTACTCAGAGATTTCTACGTAGACGATGGTTTAAAGTCTGTCTCCACAGTAGAGCAAGCCCTCCAGTTAATCAAACGCTCCCAAGCAATGTGCGCAAAGGATAACTTACGTCTACACAAGTTTGCAAGTAACTGCAAGGACGTCTTAGAAGCTCTACCAGCCCATGACCGCGCAAAGGATCTCAAGGATCTAGATCTTCGACGAGACACCATGCCTGTTCAAAGATCCCTTGGCACTTACTGGTGTATCGAGTCAGATACATTTGGTTTTCGTATCGAGCTCAAAGACAAACCTACAACCCGCCGTGGGATTCTGTCTACCATCAGCTCAGTTTACGACCCACTTGGAGCAGTATCGCCCGTCATATTAGTCGGCAAACAAATACTACAAGCACTCTGTCGTCAAAACGTCAATTGGGATGACCCAGTACCTGACGAGATCCTGCCACAATGGGAAAAATGGCGAACAGAATTGCCACTTCTAGAGAAACTTACGTTTCCCCGCTGTCTCAAGCCCAAGAATTTCGGTGAACTAGTCCGTGCCGAAATCCACAGCTTCTCAGATGCAAGCGACAACGGCATCGGTCAAATCTCATACCTGCGTATGGTCAATCACAGAGGCGAAGTTCACGTTAGCTTTCTCTCTGCCAAATCCAGAGTCGCCCCGCTTAAACCAATTTCAATACCTCGCCTTGAGTTGACAGCCGCCGTCATCTCCGTCAATGTAGCTACAATGCCCAAGAATGAACTGGACATTGAGAACATCAAGTGTTATTACTACACCGGCTCCGAGATCGTAATTGGTTACATTAATAATGACGCTAGACGCTTCCACGTGTACGTCGGCAACCGCGTACAGCATATCCGGGATCGCAGCTCTCCAGAAGACTGGTTTCATGTGCCAGGAAAAGAAAATCCCGCCGACGAAGCTTCACGTGGCCTAACCGCAAAGGAACTGCTGGAAAGCAACCGTTGGTTTAACGGACCACAGTTTCTATGGCAACAAGACCCACTTCCTCTTCAACCACAGCCTGTGTACACATTACAGCCTTCCGATAATGAAGTAAGAAAAGATCAAGCATCCACACTAGCAACAAAGATCGACAAAGTGAATTTCAGACAAGTCGCGCCTAGAGTACTGGAACCCGATCGCTTCAACCACTTCTCCTCATTGAACCGTCTCAAAAGATGTATCGTCCGCATACAGAGAGCAATTGAAAAACTGAGACCAAACAAGCAAATGAATTGGCGTCCGAAGGATGGACCCCCCTTGGTAGCAGAGCTCACCCAAGCCGAACGCATTATACTGAAATCCCTTCAGCAGCACCACTTTGAGTCAGAAATGAAGATCCTCAGTAATCTTGACGGTAACGAGGACCAATTTGAAGATCGCCAGAAGGCACGAAACAGAAACAACTCTGTCAAGCTGAGCAGCAACCTTCACAAACTCGACCCTTTCGTCGATAAAGATGGCCTACTAAGGGTCGGTGGACGCCTAAAGAGTTCAGCCTCTCCGTTCGAAATCAAGCATCCCTTGATCTTACCTAAAAGCAGCCACGTTACTGTTCTCCTAATACGCCAGTTTCATCACGGGAAGCAGCACCATCAAGGATACGGCATAACACATAATGCCATCCGCCAAGCTGGATACTACATCATTAATGGCCGTTCTACGATTTCCCACATCATTGCGAAATGCGTTATTTGTCGCAAGTTGAGAGGCCGCGCCCAAGACCAGAAGATGTCAGACCTTCCTCCTGAACGTCTCACTCCAGCTCCTCCGTTTACCTACACCGGAATGGACGTATTCGGCCCCTTCTACATAAAAGAGGGACGAAAAGAGCTGAAACGATGGGGTCTGATATTTACCTGCCTCGCCTCACGTGCTATTCACCTAGAGAGCCTTAACTCCATGACAACAGATTCCTTCCTGAGCGCCCTAAGACGCTTCATCCACCGTAGAGGAAAAGTACGCGAGCTGAGATCCGACCAAGGCACAAACTTTGTCGGCGCAAAGAACGAGCTCGCCGCTGCACTCAGTGAAATAGACCCAGTCCCAGTAAAAGAATACCTGTCAGACCAAGACTGCGACTGGATCGAGTTCAAGTTCAACGCTCCCCACGCTTCTCACATGGGAGGTGTTTGGGAACGCCAAATAAAAACCACAAGATCAGTCCTGACATCGCTACTGTATGACCACGGAACACAGCTCGACGACGAAGCATTCCGAACCTTAACGACCGAAGCAGAGAGTATCGTCAACTGCCGTCCCTTAGCTGTAGAGAACCTCACAGATCCATTAGCGTCAGAACCCTTGACACCGAATCACCTTCTCACGCTTAAAACTCAAGTCGTGCTTCCTCCACCGGGCAAATTCGAGTCGCCCGACCTGTATTCACAGAAGAGATGGAGAAGAGTCCAGTACCTGGCTAACCAATTCTGGCTCCGCTGGCAAAAGGAGTACTGTACCCTTCTTCAAAAACGTCAGAAATGGACACAACCCAAGAGATCTCTGAAGATAGGCGACGTCGTTATAGTGTGCGATCAAGATTCCCCAAGAAATCAGTGGCCCTTAGCCTTGGTTACCGAAGTGATCCCCAGCCGTGACAACCTTGTCCGCAAAGTACGGATCGTAACAGCGAAGGACGGAGAAAGAAAGGTCTTCGAGAGACCAATACACAAGCTCGTGTTACTCTTACCGAAAGAAGACAATGAGAACTGATTAGTATTTAGATTTTCAAGACAATTAAGCTTTAGAACTTTAGAAGTTTTAACCGCGATTTTTAGTTTTTATTTTTCTTTAGGTTAATAGGCTTTTAGTAAATGATGAATCATTTAGGGAAGCAGTGTAACGGCACCTGCGTGCCTCGTTTTCATTTCGTAGAATTTTATGTATTTCCCTTTTTTTACCGCATTTACGTCACAATGATTTTCCGCTAGCTACCACGTGACTTTAGCTTAAATATCACGAGCACATGTAAAAATCTCCATAAGGCTCACAGAAATTCGACGGGAACCACCAGTTATTGCTGTACAACTCAGAACCTACTAGAGCGTTCGCCCCAACACGTCCTACCATACAGGATCGCTGTAACAGTTGGCACAATAAACCTGAACCTTGTGGAACCTGTGAGTCTTTAGTCTTTTAGTTTCACGGATCTCTCCGCCACCGGAGCTGACGCCGCTACACCCCTCGTGAAACGCCATCGCTTCTGCATGCATCGCGTGCCAGTTATTATACTGGCCGTCTTCGAGCTAGCAAGCGGATCGGAGCGTGAGAGGCGCCTGTATTCGCAGGCTATCTTCGGGCAAAACGATAAAAGAAGAAGAAGAAAACGCATCCCACAGTTTTGGAGAATATCACAATTTAAAATTAAATCTGTACCGCGCGCATGAAAATTTACATTGGAAGATGCCAAAATCACTGCGACAGCGGTATAAACAAAGCAGTGTAACTAAGGGGAATAAAATTACAAGGCTCCTCCATAGAGCCATAGGGCTTCTTGTTACATTAGCATTGAAATCAGGCTCCAAAAAAGTTCAGCATGTGATTATTGTCGAGCTTAAGAAAAGATGGATGGTAAACATTAACAATGCATCTAATAAATAAAGAGCTGAACGAAAAATTATTCTCAAACGGATCAAATAAAGGTCAGCTGAAATCATGATCAACACTTGCATGATCCGCAAAGACTAACCAATTATTAATATCATCTAATGTTAAGGTTTACGTAACTAATGTATTATTAGCCTGTTACAATTGAAGCGCTTACGAACAATCCTTCTCATTTTTTCATCAAACAGCTCAAAACTACCCGAACGTAATCCATTATGCCCACTCAGTGCGTAATTAATTGACGCAGGAACCTAATCTGCAAACTGTTAATATTAATAAGCCGCACCTTTTAAAATGTTCCTCGAGGCATTTTTTACAAAATCTGTGGCCGCATCTTGTTTGAACAGGCTCCCTAAGCGGAAAATGGCATATTGAACATTGAAAATCGTCCTCGACTTCATTCACAAAGTCCTCGTCGTAACCCGAAGGTAACAGACTTCCTGGTGCTTCCGCCATTTTGGAAAAGCACTCGAGAGTGAAAGCTTTGTGGGGTCAAATTCAAACTTGCGTAAATTGTGACCTTAAAAGAGATTTACAAATACGTCTTTCATACAGTTCGGATTGTGTGACTGTCTCACGCGAGTTTGTACTTAGTACCACAACACTTTCAGTCCCGTCCACATAGCCTGTTCCAGGCTCTCGGTAGTTATGGGAGAGCGAATAACGCAGGTGAGCGAGGAAAAAATGAGGCGGAACGAAGGCGCCTTCTTCCCCGCTCGTTTTTTTCTCGCTCGCCCGCGTTTTTCCCTTTCTCCTATCGACAGCCTGGAACAGGCTACCGTCCACACTGACCCGGCGTTTACAAATTTCTCCACTTTGACCGAAAACGAAAATTTTGGTTTTCGAAAACCTCCGTTTTCGGTCACCAAAAACAACACAGGCCTATCCGGAGGAAAAAAGATGTGTTTTCAAATTTATTTGGATTAGTGTGGACGGGGCCTCATACACCTTGGCATATGTTAAACAAAAACACAAACAACAAAAAAGCCTCCACAAAAAAGTTCCACATCAGTTACGGCATTTCCGCATAGTCTGTTAACGGAAGCTTCATATATTCGTCTCGCCCCGCTTGAATGGAAATCCGCGTCCGACCATTATAAGGGTTTCTAGTCGTTTAAACTAGGGCGTGTTCGTTTGGGTATATATTCTAGAATAAGAATACATTCCGGCTATTCTGCTCCTGGGAGTAGAATAGCCAAAATGGAAATCCATGTATTCCGGAATAATAAGAGCAACCAAACGAGCGCTAACTCGCATTGTTCCACTTATTCTTATTACGGATTGATCCCAAACGAACGCACCCTAAGGTTAAAACTTGCTTTATAATGAAAGCTTTTAAAAATATTACTTAAGTTTCTTCCGGCGTTGTGTCGATTATATTTTGTTTTCGTTTTGGACGCAATTTTTTGTTTTGTTTTGGAAGCGGAAGTTGTAATACCGGCCATAGGCGCATATGGCCCCCCGTTAAAGTCAAGTCAGGACGTGACCGATTTTTGACGGGTCCGTACCCATTCTTTTTCTGTTGTGTAAACGCGCTTTAAGGTTAAACTTGCTGAATGAAAGCCTTTAGAAATTCACTAAAGTTTCTTCCGGCGTTGTGTTTGTTATATTTCTTTCGTTTTGGACGGGCATATTGACACGTGTTTTACGAAGTTCACGTTTGACATATTTTCGTAAAGCAAGCGCAGGCCCGGCGCTACAAAATGCCGCGTTTGTCTGTCTGTATAAATATCGACGCATTGTCTGCGTCGTATTTGTTTTTCTTGGGCTTGTTTAGTTATTTAATTTTACGTACCCAAATAGTATAAACATGTATAAAAACGAATTTCAATGCAGAATTTACCTTCGTCAACACCACTTGAAACAGAGAGGGAGACTAAATAGTGATAAGCGATACTGTCGATGCAAGAATTTGTGTCAAACAGTTGCCAGGTCTGATATGGGGGTGGAGGGGTCCAGAATCTACAGACCCTCGCCCTGGATCCGCCACTGCTCCCGCGATTAGTCAAAATATGCATATCAATGACGCAATACGACTGGGACGTCGAACTAAAATACGAAATTATTAAGAATAACTTCAGCCTCGTCCCCAGGCCAATCTGCGCTATGTGAGTGTAATCGAGCCCCTCATACCCACCCCCCCCCCCTACCCTACGGGCCTGATTTATTTCCCGAAAATCATCCATCTTTTTCTCCCGCGCAGTGGTTAAACTTGTCACGTGACGCGATACCCGGGGATGCCGTCTTTTGATTTTGCAACAAGGTACATTTAGAATGGGAGGTGATTTTATGTAACTAATTCCAACCATGCAGTTTAAAAGGGATCATAGATTTGATATTCTTTTTTTTTCTTTTATCTTTTTACTTGGGCATTGAAAGAATAGACATCAACAAAAGATTTTTTTTTTGCTTATTGATGTATTTATTTATTATTTCATTTCGAAACACCGTGCATTTTGTATGTGCTTGGGGTTCCTATCATGCCACCCAAAATCGACTTGAGCCACTTGTGTTAACCATAATTGTTACAGCATAATCTCTATTCTTAATTCAGCAATATCTTTCACAATAATAACGAAACAATTCTGGAATGGAATTTAATTAACATGATCGAAAAAGTTCTGTTCCTTTGTTTGGCAAAAAAATTGTCCTTGGTTTCATTCAAATAAAAGTTACAGTATTTCAAGTGTCAGTCGTATCAATCTAACCCAATTTTTTTATCCTCATCGAAAGAAATCTCGATTTCTGGAAAAGTCTGACGCCTTCCTATGTAACATTTGTATCGTTAAATTATGATCTAAGCCTTACTGTTCCTTTGGCGATTTGGTCTTTGTCTCAGTCTTCGTCACGAAAAGGTGCGAGCCTGAAAATTTTAAATCAACTGCAGATCACGGGCCGATCTCGACCTGAAGAAACAGAGTGTCATCCACAAGGTAACGCCTTGAGCAAAGTTTCTCGAGAGTTATAAACTTGGGAAACCCGTACCCAGTACTGCTCTCTTCCTGTGTAGGCCTTGCAAAGAATTCTGGTATAAAGCACAAGGTAACATTTTCTCGTTTGACTGGATCTTCCTGTTGATCAATCAATGTAAACTTCAATTTCTTTTTGAAAGGCCAGGGTAATATAGCGTCATATTCACCTTTCATTACAAAAATGAACACCGATAGGTGAGTGTTCTTGCCAGACCCATCGCCATTAGGATAAAGCTTCACTTTCAACTTGAATCCATTAGCTCCTGTTCTATCTGTGTAGAATGGAGCACTATCATATACACTTTTTCCTCCAGCCCTCGCTTGTCTCAAAATGCTACTAAAGGTGTCAATCTTCCAAACAAATGGTTTATCAAATTTTTCCACTTGTTTACTTGTTGTCTCGAGTTTCTCTTGCGTTTTACTTAACTTTACTTCAGTGTTTTTAAATTTCCTTTCAAGTGTGTCGAGTTTCTCTAACAGTTTCTTTGTCGTCTTTTCTGTTTTATTCAACTGAACCTGTGCTTCATTTAATTTTACTTCTGTGACATTTAACTTGACCTCTGTAATATTTAGCTTAAGCTTTGTGTTATTCAACTTGGCTTCTGTGTTATTTAACTTCACTTCTGTTTTATTTAACTTAGCTTCTGTGTTATTTAACTTAACGCAAGCTAAGTCAAGATGGAGTCTTGTGGCAGACTGAAGGTGGGACTCTACCTGTTTTCGCTGAACCTGCAAGAAAAGATGAGCTTACTTAAGTCACGGTATTTAAGGTAATTCTATTAATTTTATTTTCGGGCTAGGTCTGGGTATTTTAGGTAATTCTATTAATTTTATTTTCGTAACTTAAGAGCTCTAAATTTCAAATTGGTCTTTTATTGGCAAAATCACGGCTACTTAACAAACAAGGATGATTTTCGAGCATTGTAAACGAAACTTTCATACAAACTGAGATAAACTTGAAAAATGTCGGGCCGTCACGTTTTTCAAGTTACTGTAACCCGAACGCAATCCTTGTTAATCTTCTCAAATTTTTCCCATCCATGCTCCTTTTTGGCCTTTGTGTTTTTCTTTTTAGTTCTTCTACAATTTCAAGCCGTTACTGTGATATTTCAGTTAATTCTATGACCAGTTGCGTGACATAGCCCCTTTAGTTTATAGGTCCATATTATTGGCACTTATTACTTCAAGTAACAACCGAAATTCCTTTACTTTAATATAAGTATACACACCTTTGTTTCACAGCCCGTCTGCTCATAAGGACAGGAGATTATGGTCAATGGACAGGTGTTTTCGGTGTGATTTGGAATCTGAAAGAAATATTGATACTCAGTGCTGTAATGAACGAACAGCCAGGCAGAACAAAACAAACGTGCTAGGAAATCTTTGTATGCATGCAACATTGCCTGCATCCCATGGTTATAATAAAAGTAAATCTTCTGAAAGACCATTTTACACACAACCCGACAGGAGGGGGGGGGGGGGGCTTATTTGAAGCTGGGTGCTAATTTGAGCATTTACGGTATGTCAATTCCAGGGTGGGTCTGGATTGTACTTTAGATCACTGGTGGAAGCCAGATGAACAGATGGAAATCAAAAGCCTTACCATTTCCCTGTGGAATAAACCACCACAACTGTTGGGACAGGTTACTAGAAACTTTCTGCACTGTTCAATATGATCCTACAAGAAAAAATGTACCGTAAACTACCATGTTTAGTTTTAAGACATGATTAAAAAACGTGTTACGCTTTGACCGTTAATTTTCTTCCTCATCTCTCTAGACCCTCATGTCTCCCTTTATTTTTTGGCTGTTCTCACAAAATGTAGTGGTTTCCATCATTATGTATTTACATCCCAACGCATAAAAGGCCAGGAAGCAGGTGAGAACTCTGGAAACAAATAACTTCTTCGGTAACGTTTTGACCCTTAACAGGAAATGCATGTGATGAATATTTTTGAATGCAGTGCTAAGGTGCAAAAGACAAAATGCTTTCTTTGGACAAAATGAAGTTATGACCAAATTAACCAGTAGCAAAAAAATCAATCAAGCAATTAATAGACAGGACTTTCTATGGATTTACAGTCACAATATTTTTATCGACCCACAAGGGATGTTGGGAAAACAATAGAAAAGCTTGTAAATCAGAGCTTTACATCAGGCGAGTGATAAACAAGCTTTTCAAGGGTAATCTCCAACATCCCAAGTGGGTTTAAAATTTGTGCCTTTAAACCCATAGAAAGTCCTGTATATTGCTTTCCAAATGACTTAATGGAGAAAAATAATTATTGTCAAAAAGAAATTTATATTTTTAATTTCGTGATCAACTTGCTTATTCTCAACACATCCATGGGATGATAGCTGGTATCATTTCTATTATTCAGCTTTTGAGAAGTGCAATTTAATTAACATCTGAGTGTATTTGAAGCCCCTCTCAAATGTTAACACAAACAAGCAGTTTCATGGTAGGGTTTGGTCTAAAATGATAGGGTATCGATTTTATGGTCAGGTCTGAAATAGGGTACATGTAAGTGGCATATTTTGGCTATGGGGTTTCAGGAAGCATGCTGCACCCCCCCCCCCCCAATTTTGGGCAAGAACCCCCCTGGAACACATGCAGAGTAATGCAGTAATGCACACAAGCAGAGCATCATTTATAGGCAAATAAGAAATAAAGTGGACTTTTTATGTTTGGTAACACATCTCCACAAAACAACAACAAGTAAGTAAAAGCATAAAGTTGTCTTGTTTCCTTGTTCATAAGTTTTCATGATTTACCATCTGTGGCCGGGGGGAGTATAAGAGAGGGGGTGCTTATTAAAAAATGAACTTATGAACTTCAGCCCAAACAGAGAGACGCAGGCTTAAAACAGGAGAGGGCCTTTGTGGTTTTTACACCTGTACAGCCAGTATTTGCAATTGACTTAGTGGTCTCTAAACCAATCAAACAAAGGGAAAATAACCCCAATGATAGTCATAATTGCAGATAATAATTGATAGGTGAAAAACAAAATGCACTTCAACATCAAGAGTACAATGTAAAATATTTCAAAAGCTACAATCATTAGGTCCTAATGATCCTAAGGATTCTTAGCTAATGTAAGCTTACCTTCATCTTGCAATCTGGGTGTGGCTCATTGCAGTGATCACATTCAAGGATTCTCCACTGACACGTGATGGTCGCATGTTCCTCAAGATCTTTCCTTTGCACAGTCACGTGACAGTTTTCATTGGTGCAGGGGACAAGTTTGAAAAGGCATGATGCCAAGTGAATCTGTTACACAAATAAAATGTGCTTCAGCCACATGTTTATTTTGGCACCTTACTATCTTTTTTAAGAACAATACATCAGTGTATGTTTCAGTTTTTTACCTCCTTGTTTCTCAGTTCATCAGTCCAGTCACAACCTTCACTTGGACATTTGATGGCAAAAGAAAGAATTTTCCTTTCTGTTGCTTTGTCAGGAAATACATCCTAAAATACAGTGAACAGAAACACATACAATATAAAGTGATGGAGGATAACTTGGATGGAAAAAGGTACAAACACTTCAAATAGTTAGACGTATTCTTGAATTTGTTTCCAATATTCTCTACCTGGGTTAATGAATGGTTTATTGGCAAAATTTAAAAAATATATATATTTCAGTCTTTTTAAAATAAAGTAACTAAATTTCGTGGATAAACTGCATACCGTAGAATTCCGGTTATAAGCCCTGGGCTTATACAACTTTGTAAGGGGTTTTGGGTGGGCTTATAAGCAGAGGAACTTATATCCTTGTTCAGTACTGTCATCCGGCAGAGGGGGGCTTATATTCAGGGGGGCTTATAATCGGATTTATTTTTTTGTTTCCAGGTAGATGGGCCTATAACCGGGAGATCTTTTAAGTGTGTGTGTGTGTGTGTGTGGGGGGCTTATAACCGGAATTTTACGGTATCTACTCTGTACATAAATTATTATAATGATTATGCAAAAAAAATAATTCATAATGCTTGCCTCTTAATATTTGGTTAGTACATTTATCATAAATAACACCCTACAGCCTTGTTTACATCATCCTATACAAATGGATGTGTCTGACATGTGTGTTCAGCTAGTTTATGTGAGCTGGTCCGAAAAAACATATGGCCCTACAATTCATATAGTGTGCAACAAGCAGAATATTCACCATTATATATTTTCATGCAACTGTCTAAACAAAACCCAGCTGGCTCAATAAACGTGGTATCGTCAATAAAAATTAATACTTTTTGACTGAGATAGTGTTATTTACCCGATCTTTATCCAGCTCCCTCCTCTCTGCAGGACAATTGTAAGGATCACCATGATCTTCCTGCCTGTTAAAAAGTGTGATAAAAAAATAAAGAGGTTTAAAAGCTTTCCAGGCCACCATGGTATTTATTAAACTATTTTGCATTCAACTTTTGATTTGCATTGAAGAGTTTATAAATTACAGTCTATCAAAATTTATGATTTCTTTATTCAACTTCTTATAAATTTTAATAAGTAGTTCAGTGGCAGATCCAGACCTTCAGGGAAAGTGGGGGACTTGATCATTAGCGGCTACTAATTTTAGCGATTTTAGCGAGTTGGGCAAAAATCGCTAAATTTAGTACTCGCTAAAATTTTTATCGGTCAAATTTAATACTCGTTAAATTTAAATTCCCCCTCCCATTTGACTTTAAATTGCTGTAGGGAAGTCCACTTAAATTTTTTTTTAAAAATAGATGCCAGTGACTTAGTTCTTTCTGGCAATGCAAATACTCCTTCAATTTCAAGTGAGTTTGTTCTTTTACTGAACATTTATTTCCATCTTAGAGTGATTTTATTTAACCCGTGAAACAATATCTACCAGTTTGTGCATAATAGTCGAATGGAAGCAAAAGAAAACAATGGAATTTGTGTGTATTAGTATCTAAAAGTGTAATATCTATTTCACGGGTTAACTGAAATCACTCTAGCTATATGTTCATTAAAAACTGGTTTATTCAATATCACTAACTTTTTAAATTTATTGGAAAATCACTAAATTAAATAGTCGCTAAATCTTGCTTTGAAAAAATTGCTAAAATTAGTAGTCGCTAAAAATAGTAACCTTAAGGTAAGATGGGGGCCCGCTCTCAAAAATTATTTTTCTTGGCACTTCAGGCCTCACTTGAAGACAATTTTTCTTCTAAAGATTTTAACTGAGGGAATATGAGGATCTGTTCTGTTAAAATGTAAGAAAGAACTCTGGACCTGCCCAACCTTGCCGTTATGATTACTAGGCATTGTCTAATGTTGAAGTCTGATTAGGGATGAGGGGGATGGGAGGTGGGCTGTGGTGGTCGGTGATTGGAAGCTTGCCTTGCCAGTGACCGCTGCAGTATATAGCAAGGTCATTTGTACCACATTTTTGAATATTTCCTTGAAATGTTTCATTTAAATTTAAAGTTGTATTTCAAGGCATTTCAGTAGTAGAGTAAACCCCTGTACCCCCTTAGGTTCTTTGTGATCATGCAGTTACTTTTGTGGGTTTCGTTTGTGAACGGCGTGGTTTCGTCTCATTCCTTCCACGTGCTATACACGCATTCTGCCCTCGTGTCTCACGTGTGCCAATGTGCATATGATTTTAGGCGGTACTGTAGGTGCATCTGTTTAAGATATTTTCAGGGCCTTTTGTAATGACAATTTTACCTACCCTTTTCTATACTTTTTTCTAACTCGTGAAATCCCTACCCTTTTCTATGTCTCCAGCGTGAAGAAGGTGCCCCTTTTGAGCAGAGCCTCCCCATATAGTCCATTGTAGGGAGTACCCTTAAAGGAGCTACATCACGGACAACACATCATGAAAAGAAACTGGCAAGTTTTTTTCAAGTTTATCGTTCGTAATCTGTATTAATTTTCGTCAGTCAAAAACCATCCTTGGTTATTTTTGCATTTTTACTACTCCTCTGTTGTTTTTCTACATTACAAAACTACAGTATTATTTTGAGGGTTTTCTTCAATTTGGACGAAATCAGAAAAGTGACGTAAAATATCGTGCTATTGCTCCTTATAGGGCACAGATTTGGTGGCAGCAGAGTGAAGGGGAGAAAAACAGTTGTGGGCAGCAAATTATTCAACACTAAGAAAACACTGCAGAAAGTTTGGGGCAAATAAACTTAATTGAAAACAAGTAAAAAAAAATAACCCCCTGGGAGGGAAGGGTGGGTAAAACAATCAAGGATAGACCGCAAATGACCTTTGAAACATAAAGGATTACAATATTGACCCAGCAGAAACTTGACACTAACAAGAGCCATGACCAATAAACAAAGGGGGGGGAGGGGGTGTCACTAATCAAAAGCTTTCACAAAGACAAAAACACCAAAAAAAGTACTTAGGTACATGTAACCCCCAATAAATCTGGCATGGCCAGTCCACAGGCAAAAAAAAACATAAACTGGATCCCTCCACCAACCCCCACTCTAGGATCAGTAATGTGCAGCTTTAACCCCGGCCGAGTTTACCCGGGTTCATACCAGGACGAGTCATACTGGCACGAGTTTACCATGGTTGCTGCACCATGCAGAGCTAGAATCTAATAATGGTACAAAATCTAGCAAAAGTATGCATCAAGCCAAGTTTACCGTACCGCCAGAGCTTATCCCGGTTTCTGTTGCATGGAGCAACTAGGAGTATTTCTATTTCCCCCTGGAGAGGATGCTAGTCCATCGCACGGTTATCCCCCGGCATTATTTAAACACCTGGGTAAAGAGTAAAGTGTCTTGCCCAAGAAAACAATGCTGTGGCCCTAGCCAAAGTTCTAAGGGCCATTCCATTTAAAACCCACCCCCTCTTTTTGACAAGGTAAGTCAAAATCTATCCCCTAAGAAAAAAAATCAAAGTGCCGACTAATGCCCCTCTCAGAAAAAAAAAAATAGAATTTTCTTAACCCCATCAGAAAAAAACCAACTTTTCCCCTAACCCGTTCAGAAATATTTGAAAGATCAAAATATGATATACCGACAGAGCTACCCCTTAAGAAGTGACTTTCAAAACTCCTTCAGACCACTTGATCTGGAGTCCAGCAGCAGCGCACTCACTATTTAGGCACCGCGCCTCCTGCTGGGTTGGGCAATTTCGATAATTAAAAATAATGCAAAGGAAAATTGGAAAAAAGATCATGCATCAAAAAAATTATTACTTTCCGACTGGTTTCGTGTTGAGTCATGACTCTCCAGTCTCTTGTAATCCTGCAGGGACCGGGATACCGTAAAATTCCGGTTATAAGCCCTGGGCTTATACAACTTCGCAGGGGTTTTGAGTGGGCGTATAAGCAGAGGGGCTTATATCCGGGAGGGCTTATACGCGGAATTATAGAAAAAAACGTTTCGGAACAAGCTACGGGAGTGTTGATCGAAATACGTTTCAAAAGTTAAAAACTCATAATAAAGCAACATTTAGCCCTGTTCAGTACTGTCAACTGGCAGAGGGGAGCTGATATCCAGGGGGGGGGGGGGGGTTATAATCGGATGTATTTTTTTTCGTTTTTAGGTATATATATTATGGGCCTATAACCGGGGGGCTTAAGCGGAGGGGCTTATAACCGGAATTTTACGGTATATGACCACAGGGAGCCGATACAAGCGGTGTGACTGTTTGTATGTTCAAAATACATATAAAGAAATGTATGGGGGTTGTGAAAGGGTCTTATTATCGTTGACTTATTTCGAGTAATGTCTATTTTTAAGCTCAAAATAAACGTAAACCTACCTCAACTGTTGTATTTTGTCATTTCTGGGGCTCAAAATGGCGAATTTGGGCGATTTGGAGGGTTTTGCGTTGACTGTTGCTTCACGTAATAAGAAGAGAACAAGGGTGGAAAGCTCGATTTCGACCGTTCCAGCGCCAAGCCGATTTTCACCCAGAAATCGGAATCGCCTGGCTTCCTGATCAAACACCAGGTAAACTGAAAGGTTGAAGCTTCTTCTCGGCGCTTTCAATCAAAGATCCATTCAAACTCCAAGCGCTAACCGCCGAATAATTTTCGAGAAATGCAGCTTTCGAAGCGACCAGAAACCGTGGACGTGATATAGTGTTCCAGTGAGCAACCGTCACGCTGTTTGCTCTGCGCTGATTGGATAATGGTAAACAATGCCAGAGGAAACAGCGTGACTGGAACGCTAAATCACGTCCCCGGTTTCTGGTCGCTTCGAAAGCTGCATTTCTCGAAAATTATTCGGCGGTTAGCGCTTGGATTTTGAATGGATATTCAATTGAAAGCGCCAAGAAAAAGCTTTAACCTTCAGTTTACCTGGTGTTTGATCAGGAAGCCTGGCGATTCCGATTTCTGGGTGAAAATCGGCTTGGCGCTGGAGCGGTCGAAATCGAGCTTTCCACCCTTGTTCTCTTCTTATTACGTGAAGCAACAGTCAACGCAAAACCCTCCAAATCGCCCAAATTCGCCATTTTGAGCCCCAGAAACGACAAAATACAACAGTTGAGGTAGGTTTACGTTTATTTTAAGCTTAAACATAGACATCACTCGAAATAAGTCAACGATAATAAGACCCTTTCAAAATCCCCATACATTTCTTTATATGTATTTCGAACATGCGAACAGTACAGTCACGCCGCTTGTATGGGCGCCCTGTGATATGACCTTACCACTTTTCATCATTTGTAGGCTTACTTTAGACTGCAGTTTTCCCTGTAGTGTACATTTCACCTTTTACCTGTATTTTGGCCTCAGTCTGCAGTCTGTACTCTGCGATGTACACGATCGTGTTTTAACTTCGTACAACTATAAAGCTAACTTGAAATGAATGAACCGTACCTTCTAAAAGGTATCCGGACAACTCGCCCCCTAGAAAATTCGCCCCAGACAACTCGCCCCCAGTCGTAAGACAATATCATTTGTCCCCGACTTGTGTTTTGGTAAAAGAAAGTGAAAACCTGAATATTTCTCGTTCTTAAAGCGTGTGCAAAGAGAGACAACTTAAGCAAACTGTTCGTTAGCAAAACGACTCGAAGGCAAAATTGGGGGCGAGTTGTCTGGGGCTAGTTGTCTGGGGGGCGAGTTGTCTGACATTCCTTCTAAAATGTTCCTCCAGGCAATCGTTACAAAATCTGTGGCCGCATCTCGTTTGAACAGGCTCCTTAAGCGGCAAATGACAAATTAAACATTGAAAATCTTCCTCAACTGCATTCACAAACTCCTCATCATAACCTGAAGGCAGCTGATTCCTT
This sequence comes from Oculina patagonica, assembly GCF_052425735.1. Lineage (NCBI taxonomy): Eukaryota > Metazoa > Cnidaria > Anthozoa > Scleractinia > Oculinidae > Oculina > Oculina patagonica. Next base: position 27,500 of record NW_027558243.1, read on the forward strand.
GCAGCGTCCGCCATTATTGCGCTTTCCCGCTTCCAACGCAGTTTCTCGCCCCAGGATCCTACAGGCGTTAGAATCCAAGATGGCGGCCATACCTTGGATTTCACCACCTAAACGACTCCTCTCCCCAGGTTCATGTAGCCTGCGTAGCAGGCGCCGTCGTTTCGAGCGCGCAATGAACACAGACGCCTGCTACGCAGGCTAAGGTTCATGGTCAGTTGAGGTCGGGGAGGGGGCGGGAGAAAAAGGAAATCTCTCCCTTTCCCCCAGCCAGACACATCGCTCCCTTCGCTCGAGGTTCTTTTGGGTAAATGATCATTCAGTCGGTGGTACAAGTATCAGTTGATAGCAGGCGGTCCGCCTGAGTTGATAGCGACGGCCACATTTTATATTCCACCTCTGATCAGCGCCCATAATTTCTTTCGACGGTTGCTAGGCAACATAGGATATCCTGAGCTGAAGGGATAACGTTTCGGTGTTGCGTTGTTATTTGACTGGACAAAAAATTGGAAACTTTACGAATGATGAACTGAGCCGTAAGAGGCTATGAACAATCTTCAGCTAGGGCTCACGACGGTAAATCACATTACATGCACTGATGATACCAGGGGCGGATCCAGGATTTTCCTTAGGAGGGGGTGCACCACTAAGGAATGACGTGTTTTTTCTTCTTCTTCTTTTTTTTTTCTTTTTTTTTTTAGAATACCAGTTGTATTAGAAAGCCGCAGGTCATCTCGGGGGCTGAGAGGGGGGTGTTCTGCACCCCCTGCACCCTCCCCCTAGATCCGCCCCTGCATATGCATTCACAATATTAAACGGCCGGAATTTTGTAGCATAAAGCCGCTTGAAGTATTGCTCTCCCTCTGAATGGGATGCTAGTCCATCGCACGTTACTTCCCAGCATTCTGTCAGGCTGCCCCCAAAATTCACGGTTATTTCCGTATTCTTACTGGGCACTGTGAGAGTACAGACAGTAAAGTGCATTGCCCAAGAACACGACACAACGACTCCCTGGTCCAGGGCTCGAACACAGATCGCTTAATCCAGAGTCCAGCGCGCTGAACATTAGTCCCAACCTCGCCGCATGAAACTCTAGAGACTTCGAAACAAATAATCATGACACAAAGTTTTAAACCGACAATAAAAGTTTTATTCAATAGTGAAATGACAAGAACTTAATGTTCCAAACTGGTTTTAACTGTTCACAAGCACAAGCATAAGCACGATCAAAATACTCTTATTGAAAAGTATGGGCATGCTATTTGATACAGTCTTTTAAAAATTTTATATCTCCATAAGGTCGCATCACTTGTGGTTTATGCTATTTTCGGACGTTTCTTTAATTAGCTATATATTAGTAATACTTAATAAAGCGCTATTTATTGTTGTCGCTGTTGTTAAATTGTCCGTTCCAACTACATATAAACTCCCAGACTACAATTGTTTCTGCCAGAGGTAACCGGCGAAAATCGATTCACATACTAAGAATGGTTCCATTTAATCTAACAACTGGATTAGAGTATTCTGCTGGACAATTCTAGAACTTTTGTTTTTTTCGTTACACAAGTATTAAAACGATCTATAAAAAGTTTTGTTATATACGCCATACCGAGAAACCCAAAGCGAGGCAATTATTCATACATTCCTTTGTAAACAGCAGCAATCCATTTACATTAGAAATCACAAAGTTTGCTTGGAAGCGGGCGATCAACATGGGTGGAGGATTACTTGCTTTGAAAGTAAAGTGACCCTGGGAGGGCGAGCCAACTTTTTTCAAAAACAAAAATAGGGGCGCCAGAACATTATAAAGTATAGAGTTTTTGCCTTATAATAAACTAAAGACTACACAGACTGCAGTGACTTTTGCTTACAATTTGAAGCAAAAGCCAAAATATTCATCAAAAAGTTTCAGTTTAAAGAGGGACCTGGCCTTTACAGCATGCATAAACAGCCGACAACAACCTGCAGCTCTCTGCGACAGCTACTGATATAATTTTTTTTAATATTTGCTGAGAATGTTATGTTCAGTAAAACAAGTTGCATGCTCTAAGTTGAGCAATTTGTTAAATAAAGTACTCTTGAACAGCTTCTTTAACCAGAAAAAGCAAAGTGTCATTCACAAGGTAACGCCTTGAATTTATTTCCTCCTGAGATATAAACTTGGAAAACCTGTACCCAGCGTTTTCTTCTTCCTTTGGCCTATTATCCGGTATGAACTGCGCAATGACGTTTTTCTGTTCGACAAGGTTTTCTTGTTGATCAATCAATGTCAACTTCACTTTCTTTTTAAAAGGCCAGGATAATATGGCGTCATATCCACCTTTCATTATTACGATATATATGGAGAGGTGAGTGTTCTCTCCAATTCCATACCCATTTGGATACATTCGTAACTTAAATTTGTATCCATACATGTAAAATGGATCACTTTCTACGTACTTTTTTACTTTGTCCTTTGCTTGTCTCGATTTATTTGCAAAGCTTGTTATCTTCCAGGTGAACATACGGGATTCCGCTGTTAACCTTAGAAGGGCATTTAACGAATCCACTTTGTCTTTTAGATTCTTCTTTACCATTTTCACCCTTTTCACATTCTTTTCATGTTGACTCTGAATAGCATTTACTTTCTCTTCAAGTTTCGTTTTTAACGAATCTACTTTGCCTTCAAAATCCTTCTTTACCATTGTCGCATTCTTTTCATGCAGGAGGTGAATAACACTTATTTTCTCTTCTAGATTATTTTGGACTCTATCTTCAAGTCTCGTCAGGTATAACATTAAACACACAAGCGACAGCAACAAGCAAACAAAAAATATCTTGCGCCCCCTTTTAAGTTTCTGCTGGAGTTTTGTTTGGGTAGTGTTTACTTTTTGTTCAAGCTGATTTTGAAGGATATCAAATTTCTGTTGGTATTCCTGCTGAAGGAAATTTACATTGTATTGATGCTGCTGTTGAATAACATCGACTCTCTCTTCTAGTCCGTCAAGTTGTATTGTTTTCTCCTGAAGTTTCTCCTGGGTGTCATTAAGTTCAAAGCAAGCTAAATCGAGGTGACTTCTAGTTTCAAAAAAAAGATGTGATTCAAGTTGATCTCTCTGTACCTGCAAATAAAATACCATAGTCTAAAAAAGTTCTTACTCCAACACAACTACTGATTAATACTTATACCCTTTTCGTTTCCGTTAAATGATTTTATCTATTTTTTTGCTTGACTGCCCGAGGCTGATATGCTTATTCATTATTTAAATTCAAGCGTTTAGGCGATGTACCCAGGGTGGATTTACACCTTAAACGTCTATACGGGGAAGCTCCGAATCAGAGGGGTATCTTTTTCAGGGTGGTGGTATAAAAAAGGAAAGGGGTTCCACGAGTGAGAAAAATGAGATCGGTAGCAAAAACTTGTCACTCAAAGGGGCCTTTCAAAATATCTTGGGAGAACACACCTAGCGGCTGATTTATCCGGCTACGTATTTTAAAAGATTTCTCAAGTGAAAAGTTACGACTGAAAGACACTTGATTATTGGCTAAATCAGGTTTTGCCATTCCTTTGTATACTGCAGGTATGCATATGTGAAAGTAGTACCATTCGGTATGGAACCAGGTTATCCTTTCTGATAAGATTGTCACAAAAGGTAAGGTTTTGGACCTCAGGGCGGAGCCTCCCCGTATAAAACTTTGTTGAGTACTAACCCCCGGGCGTCGTATCCATCCCACTTTTCGGGAAGAATTTAATTCAAATAATTTCTATTTTTCCAATTCTAATTCTACGTTGGCTAATGATTATGCGTTGTTAAAACCAGGCATATTTGAATAAAAGCGATGTAGTTTAGAGAAAAACTGATTAAAGACAATCAAAAAAGGTTACCTTTTTGGGGCAGCTCATACGAGCATATGGACATGGGATTTTGGTCAGCGGACAATCGTCGTCAATGTGTTTTGGAACCTGTAAGAAAACGATAACATGAGAGCATTTGATTCACGCCGTTTAACAGCTTGTAAAAATCTGAGTGACTGAGAAACTTGTGTGTCTCTTTCGATCTCTTGGCCCAGACAAAAGTTATACTAATGGTATATACTAGTTAGGGCCGAATCGCACTAGCGGACAAGTTTGAAATGTCATGACATTGTTCACAAAAACAAAATTGTCGCGACAAGTCAGAGACATCTTGAAGAGAACAAAAGGTGAAATTATCAGTACAATAGCTTTGCACGTGCTTCTGGCATCCCTGTACATTTCTCAGCACGGCCGTCTTGGGCAAACATCAAATATGCAGTACCATGCGGTAAAAAATTCTAAAACAATTTGCATTTAAAGTACACATGTTCTCATGCAGCGACATAATAATGAGTCGCCTCATTCTTACATTGGGCAAAAACATTAGTAAAAAAAAATATATTAATAAACATTTTTTGCCTATCGCGGAAAGATTTTGCGGCTGAACTCTGATTGTGAAAGCCACATCACGGCGCATACTACCGCAACAATTTTTGAGTGCGTGTTGTTTTTAGGGCAGATTTGGGGCAAACACAATAGCCAATCAACAACGTATTGTTATCTGCGTTACAGGAGGGATGAGAATGCGACTTGTCATGAATTGTCCTGCCTTGAGGCAGGACAACGACTTCTTTTAAGATTTGTCCGTCTTGACAAAATTTGCCCTTGTCCAACAAGTCGTTCGCACTTGTTTTTGCGATTGTTTGACAAAATGAATCGCGCGTGCAACCGGACCAATCATAACACAACTGCTTCTTTGTTTTCCTGAATTGTTAGACAAGTTCTAGGTCTCAAAAAACGTATTCGCACTTCAGTTGTTTTCTGTAACAAGTGACACATTCATGATGAAATCTACCAATTGTTACAAAATTTGTCCGCTAGTGCGATTCGGCCCTTATGCAACGCTTTCGAGTGGTATACTTAACAATTATTCCACGAGCGCGCGTTGGATATGAGTTGGTAGATAGCTATAACGATCTCATATCCATCAAGCGCGAGTGGAATAATTGTTTTATTAAAAACACCCAAAAAGTTTTGAAATATTTGAGCTCCCCAGCTATTTCGTTGACGGCATGGTATAAAACTTAATATACACCTTTCCAAGTTTCCAAAGCAAATACAAATAAAACATTATTTTTTGTGTTTTCAACAGGTTAAGTCTTCTTTTAATCATGACTTGCGCCAATTCTGTTGTAGAAATTGAACATGAAACTGGAAATTATGATACGGTACATATATCTGGATTGGTAGATTTCTGTGATGTTACAGAAATGAAATTTTGATGACTGACAAGAAAAAACTGGATGCATTTATAATTCACAATTTCTAAGAACGAGTTACGAAATCACTAAATGATTGACTGTGAGATAAGATACTCACCATTCCCCGAGAAATTACTGCTTCGCAGTTGTTAGGGCACTTTACTGGGAAGTGTTCGCATGTGTTAAGATGATCTTGTAGTTCCTGTAATTAAAACAAAACGCCACATGTACACACGCGTGAATTTCGATTCCTCTCCAAAAGATTTTTACTGATATTAACACAAAACCAAGTCTTGTACATAACATATTATTAAAAGTAAACACAAGCTAAGGACAGGGGCAAGGCGCGCGATTTATTCAACCATAGTAGAGACCAGTAAAAATCGTCGAAAAGTGTATCAGTGCTGTTGTTATATTTGATAATGACGATAAAAATGATGATGATGATGATGATGATGATGATGATGATGGTGATGATGATGACTTATTTTGTTGCACATACACACGGTAGATAATGACAACAATTACAATAATGAAGACAGCAATAATAACAGTAGCAATGGAATTTTGCTACGTCCACACTTAGGTGGATAATTATCCCGGATTGGCCTTCCATCCATACTAAAACGGCGTTTTCGGTTACCGAAGACGGAACGTTTTGCAAACGCTTTCCAAAGTGGATAATTTGAAAACGCCGGCTAGGTGTGTTACAGCAACGTCAACTCAATTGCAGTCCACTCTCAACCATTGATCAAGTAATGTGCGCATGCTCTAGCTACCACGCTTTCGAGTGTTCTGGAACTGAGGCAGCGTTTCACTGTAGACGGCGAAATATGAAAACGACAGTGTGGAAAACAAACCAACAAACACACAAAGATTTGTCGCCCTCACCAGTTTTCTGAGTATCAGAGCACCGCACTTGTAGGGGCAGGGAAAAGGACACAGTTTGCATTTTTTCTGGATATGATCCTGAAAGAAAAAAAAAATGTTTTATTGTGAATCGTCCAAGTATCATTGGGCAAGATATTTTACTTTGTTTTATTTTATAATTTATCGATTGCATCTGGATTAAGTTAACAATTCGAGGAGAAGTATAGTAATTTGCCTAAAATAAGTGGGGGTCTCTTTCTTCAAAAATAATTTTTGACGGTTCGGGGAGCTCAGAAATGGTTTAAAATCTATGCAACATAATGTAAACTTTCTAAGTTTACACATTGGTCGAGCTGTCATCGGCTTTCAGTTACCTCCATCTGACACTTTGGGTGTGGCTCATTGCAGTGTTCACACTTTATAATCCTCCACTCACACGTGACATCCACGTGTTCATTCAGGTCTTTCCTCTTCACTGTGACTTGACAGTTTTTATTTGTGCAGGGAACGTCTTTAAAAGGACAAGATGCCAAGTGAGTCTGTCGATAGAACCAACATGTCTAACTTAGATAATCAGGTTAAGTCTGTGTTCAATCCTATAGTGGCCCTTCAGGCCGGAGTTATCCCAGTTTCAGTAGCATGAAGCAACTAGGAGTATTGCTACTCTACTGGGATGCTTGTCCATGGCAGGGTTACCCCCAGCAGTAAATTCGCTGATACCCATTTTATATACCTGGGTGGAGAGTGGCATTGTGAGAGTCAACGCAGTGACCACAGCCTGAGGGCTTGATCCCGGACCACTCAATCCGGAGTCCAGTGTTTCATTAAACCATTAGGCAATATAGCGTTACCCCTAAGATAAACATAGTGTACTTAGCTGGCCACAGTTTAGCTGTGTTATATGAAAGAGTAACTTACCATAAGATGAACATAATTTAGCTGTTGAGGTCAGTTGGGACTTTGATCTGTTCGGTGTTGCTTATTTTTTGGGGATGGGGGATGTTATTTGAATTTTATGGTCAGTGCTATATGAACTTCTACTGGTATTATACACGAATTAATAACTGTTCTAAAATACCTCTTTATATCTTAATTCACCAGTCCACTCGCAGCCATCATTTGGGCATTTTATGATAAGCGAGAGAATCTTCCGCTCGGTTGCTTTGTCTGCAAAAATATCCTTTAGAGAAACAAAGAAAAAAGTTTTATGATAATTGAAAAATGAATAAAAAGGTGTCACATACACGTTAAACCAGGAAAATTATAATTTGCATAATTCACGTCCCTGCTCCTAGTTATTAAACCTGACATTTGGCCGTACATATTGAAATATAGTATGTAAGTACTAAGTCTACAAAGACCAAGTAATTTAGTCTGGTAACTTATATAATTACCACTAAGAACTACAACACTTATTCCAGATGGCATGGAAGGCATCCAGCTTTTCAAAAGGTTGCTCCTGAAATCGATGAATTTCTACGGGCAACAGTTCTATAAAACTCTTGGCGGACAAGTTGGCCTATAAGCGCGGGTGGGGAGGCTTGCAGTTCAGTTGGGGGGATTTAAAACAAGATTTTATGGTTGGTAGAAAAACCTGCTTAAATTCTGATGTACCTCCTCTGATATGAAAGGGGTACTGATGATTATGGACTTCTGATTATTTATTACAGGAAACTTACCTTATCTCGGTTCAGTGTCTGCCTGTCTGCGGGACACGTTAAAGGTTGGCCTTCCTGCCTGTAAAAAAGGAGATGAAAAAAAATGTTATTCTTTCCACCCAATGTTCTCACAACTTGCAAAGAAATCATTGGCGTGGTAGTCAAGGGATGCGTCTAAGGCGCACGAGCAGTTCCTTTCATTTTAAACTTGCCAAAACAATTTCAACAACAACATGGCGGCCAGTGGGAGAGTTCGGTTACTTTTTTATAGCCGGTAAAAGAAGTTTTCTAAGTTGTGTCTTAAAAGCAACGAAAATGTCTCCGGAAAGGTTCTTGTTGTCAAATATGGTGTTTGTTCTGAAATCAAAGCATTACGGAAATGGCAATTAAAACGTGGCGATCGAATTTTCCCGTGACGGTCGGAGCTCTTGTTGACTTGGTGGTTCTTTGTTTAATTTTATGTCATTTGTGATCCCCACGTGCGTTGAAAATCGTGGTACAATCATTTGCATTTCCGCGCTAAAAAGTAACGCGACATCACAAATTTCTGCGTTTTTTATGTAACTACACGACGCGGTACGGTACCGACATTTTAGGATAAAAACAGTGCATTTACATTTTAGTGAAGATAGTTGTGACCGCTTTTTTAATACATTCGCTGAATCCACGGCATCGTAGTCGTGGTTGTTATAGCTTCCATATGCGGGAAAGATGGCTTTCTGTATCATCTTCCAGAAACCGCTAACGCGATCGTGAATTGATCGCGGGGCGAGTTATGAGAACATCAGAATTTGGTCCCAGACCTCGTTTCTATCCAACCTTCTCCCAGACGCAGAAAGTTCTTCTAAAAATACACCAACTCCCCACCCAACCCCCCCCCCCCCCGGCCCCCGAACACACACACACACACAAACAAATACGTGTTTGCTAATAGGCTTATATTTAGATATAAAAGAAGATTAATTTCTTTTCTTTTGTTTGTAAGGCTCCTGTTTGAGAGCTTGTTTTGATTTTTTGTTGTTGTTTTTGCCACCGTACGCTCCGATGCTTGTGATGTTCATGTGACGACTAAGTACACAGTCATGACGTCATGACGGTGACCTTGCCTGCGGATTATCTGATGAGCAATTCTTACTGTTGGGATGTTTACACAAAGCCAAGAGGAAATAAATGTTAGATTATATTCCTGAGATATCCCAAAATTGTAAGATTTTTCTTCGTAGCATTTACGCATTCTATACAATCATGCATGGCTGCGTTCTTTCGTAAGCCACGGGTTTACAGTTTCGACATATAACATATATATTACGTAGGACGATGACTGAAGTTACAAAAGAGCAAATCAATCACGGCAAACAAGCTATTGTGCTACAAATGGCTATGCTTAAGACTGCATTAACTTGAAACAATCATGTACTCTTCAAGCATGTGGAAATATAAGGTTTTTTGTTTAGTTATAAATAATGTGGTGCGGATTATATCATTTAAAATAAAATCGACCCATTACATTTCCGTTTTCTATTTATTTCGTCTATTAATTACTGCATTTTACTGATGTATGTATAACGCTACGAAAAATCGGCAAATATGATCATGAAAAACAGACAATAAAGTGAAAGTAAAACGTACAGTCAAACAATACTGAAAGACACGGCAGAAGGCTTATCGGCTCGGGTCGAAATTCAGTTCAAAATGGCTAATATTGTCTTCCGACTGAAGGACATTAAAAAATTTGCTTGCTTGACTCTTTAAAGTTTTTCGGTCACAATTGCACACAAGAAATCGCAAAAATATTGTTCATGTTATGATAATGTCTATACATGTAATAAATTAACGAAGGAAAATCGGACACGAAAGGCTAGATGTTAAACTGAAATGACAATTATCTTGATGATATTATTTACCAAAACCCCACCTTCTAAAATGTTCTTCGAGGCAATCTTTGCAAAATCTGTGGCCACATGTCGTTTGAACAGGCCCCTTCTGCGGCAAATGACATATTAAGCACAGAATCTCGTCATCAGGCGCATTCACAAAGTCCTCCTCATAACCCGAAGGCAGCCGATTTCTTGCAGCTTCCGCCATTTTGGAAAAACACTGAAAAGTGAAAGCTTCGTAAGGTCAAACTCAAACTTGCGTAAATTATGACCTTTGTAAATCTCATCTTTCGCACAGTTGAGATTGTGTGACTGTCTAGAAAGGTAACTGACTTCAATATTAATAGCACCACAACAATCTGCATGAAAACAAAAATAAAAGAAAGCAACAGTTAAATTTGAGGCTTTCCCAGGTGTTTCGGGGAACATCAGCGTCTTCAGGGAACATGGCCATTACCTTTTTTGGGAACACGGGAACGGAAGCATATTTAGGGAACAGGGAACACCACAATTGAAAAAAAAACTTTAAGAGAACATGCATAGGAAAACAACAAATTTTTGAAGTGAAGAATATATGAAATCATATATTTAAACTGCGTGGATGAAGAATCTATGATTATTCTTCATCCGCAGTTCAAATAAAATTCAGTATATGATTTCATATATTCATAATTTCATCTTCATCTTCCCCGGGTATATTACGAACCAATAAAATGACCAGCTCCCCAGTTGGCTTGTTAGCTCAATTGGTTTAAGCGCTGCACCGGTATCCCAGCAAGCATGATTTTTTCAGGCTATCTTTTCGCAAATGCTTTTAAAAGTTGTGTTCATAACTGCGAGGATCTTATCTTCATTAAGAAACATTTTGTTGGGGACAAGTAAAAATAGGGCCCTAATGGGTCCGTGTGTTCTGCTGGCATAACGTATCAACATTGATAACTGTCTTCGGTTTTTCGGCTTACACCAAGATAATTCGTCACGCAAGTTATTATGACATTTGAAACCTTTAAAAGTCGTAACCCTTGTGCATGCAAAGCAACATGCCAGCTACTGCTGCGTACGTCACAAACCACAATAAGATCTGTTTCAGCGCGTATAAATAGCAAACGTGCAAACTGAAAACATTCCAATATTTTTTATCTGTCGATAGCTCGTTATGCTTTCACTCGGACGTATACAGGATGGGATCTTTGGTTATTTTTTATTTCAAGTTAGCTAACGGGCGGTGAGAGTTTATTTTTTTTCACTCCACGGAAAAAAAGGCTGATCGCGTATTCGTCGTCGTTAGCGACCACTGCGTACGTCACGAGCCTCACAACTCTGAAAGCAGCTGAAACCCGTCGTACTCACACGTACTAATATAGCGCGACAGAGAGCTCTTAGCAGGAGCCTGGGCTCCCCATTGTTACAACCTTTTGTTACAAATTTGCTATTTACACGCACTTTTTTATATCAGAAACGGAGAATTTTTTTTATTTTTGTTTATTTTTATGATGTAGACTAGTTGATTGTTAAGATATCAAATTTAAATAATAGATATACCTTTCTACTTAGTCTATAAAAAAGAAAGTATCTGCTATCTATTGTTACATACTTTCTATTGTTACCACATTCTATTGTTACGGACTTCCATTGTTACATCTTTCTATTGTTCTAGACATTCCATTCCCTCCTTCGATAGCAATATGTTCTGCTTGGCATTATGCCATCTGGCATAATAGCAGCAGAACACAAAAATGGACTTCCCCGGGAAGCCCTTAAAATTCCGCATAGCATGTGATTGAAAACATGCTCGTCCAGCTCGGAGTAAATTTTGTTTCGCCTTGTACCCCACAAAGGAGCGTTTCAAATTAGCATATCACTTGACGCAAAAGCACATGAACTTCGATCGAACTTAATGCGGCCAACTCGTGAGGTTCCAGTTCTCGAAACCACGACGAAATTATAGATTTTTTTAGTTCTCTCTCCAATTTACGACAGGAAAGTGTATTCTTGGAATCCTTTATGCGTGCACTGTAAGACATAAAAAATGTCACATTTATATTTTCTGTAAATTAACTGGATAAACGGCAAAAAACTGTTTTCTAAAATTGTTAGTACCCCTGTACATTATATAATGAATGTAAAAAATCATTATCTCATCGGCGAAAATGTAAACCCACTGAGAAGTCCGAAGCCTGAACAACGTTGAGTATTATATTTTAACTGGCCACATTAGCCTTGCTCACACCACGGCTAGAAATCGAACCTAGTAAGTGACGCAGTTAGGCCGTAACACAGATGTCGCGCCTTCTCGTGCAAACTGATAACAGTCGAACCCCTATTAAGCGGCCACCTCCTGTTAATTGGCCAGTTATCAAAGTCCCGAAAGTATTGAGAGTGTAATTATAAATACTATAAATAAAACCCTTATTTAACTATAAAGTGGCCACCTCTGTTTAACCTCGATTTAAGCAAGTCGATTCGCAAATATGTAAGCTTGCGTGTTTTTATACGGTTTTATACAAGATCACACATTGTCAGCATTTCGACGAAAGAGTTATGAATAACTCAAAGGAAGTCCACCTGTCGAACTGAGTGAAGTCAAGTTAAACATCCCACTGCCTTAATAGAAAACCATTCAGCTGCGCATGCCTCCGATCAAAATAGAACACAATTTTGGATTTTTTTTTCGCTATAAAAAGAATAGTGTGCTGGTTCGCTAGCGCTCACCAGCAAAACCTGTTATGTTATTTACTTAAAAAAAGATACAACAACACAAGGAAACTTTTTATGCTTTATTTATCAACTCTCTAGTTTTAAATTTCTTATCTTCATATTATAAACTTGTATTAATAATAAGCTTGGGTTTTCTGTAACGCAACCCTTTGTTACACGGCATCAACTTTTCTTTAACAAGAACATTGAAACAATTTCAACAAGCTTATTAGTTTTCATTGGCTGCAACAAGGCGCTTAATCGATCTGTAAATTCTGTTTTCTTATGAAAATCTCTATTCAATTCTCTGCATCCTTGGATTCATTCAACATACTATTTTATTTGACTATTAATAACATTAATTACTCACATCACTATTTGTTTGGTCCCATTGGAATACTAAATAATAGTTATTTAAAAATTTTGCATGTAATCTGGATATCTCTTTTTTGCAATTTTTCAAAGATCAACATAAGCATAATTATTCAAACCTTGAATGCATTCTTATATCTTTTTTTTTAAAGGTCGACACATGGTTATATCAAGTGAAAATGAAACTTAACTCTAACTTACATTTTGCAAATTAACGTGTTTTGATCTGGTGAATTTTTTGTTTGCATCAGCTTTATCAACTTGGTCCATTCAGCTTTCGTTATTTCTGTCGCATTGCTAATTCGCGATTGTTTCAAGTTGCGATGTCTTTTAAACAGAACTAAACCACTTTGTTCCCTTTACAGTTTCAAGCCCTAAACCGACAATCTCAGCTGTATCGGTTGAAATTCGATGCCTTCGTCTGTAGACTGAATTTGTTAAGATGCAGTAAAATCCTTTTTTACCGTTACTCGGAATTTATTGAAAGCTCAAACGCGGGAATTTTTGATGACAAAATAATTTACTCAGCTGCATGATGGGCCGACCCCAACCTGAAGAAATAGAACTTGTGTCCACAAGGCAGCGCGAAGAATGAAGGGCTTGCAAAAATTGCCGTTCAACTGAATCTGTTTGTAAATCAATCCAGGCTAATATAGCCCGACAACCTTTTTATCCTTTCAAGATTTCAAGCCTAAAACAAATTCATTTCTTTGTCGCAACTTTTCCGCTTTAGCAGCAATCAGCTTCAGCTGGTAATCTTTCACGTTTCTTGTTTGTTTTTCGACCTACTGATCTTACTTAGTGCGAGCACGGAAATGTTAAGGTGGCTGATAACGGTTTTCAGCATTTTGCTGACTTTATACTTTGATGGGTAAGTACTGAGTACTAGCACTTGAGTCATTAGCACTGACAGCTAAAATTAAGGGTGTTATCAACAGGTTAAACTGTTGCTATGGTAACCGCTTCTGACAACAAGTCGATGATCATATGTCGACCAATGATTGGGTACTTGTTTCAGTCATAACATTATTGTAATAGCAATCGATAAAGAGTTGCAGTGACCCTCATAAAAGAATAAGCTCTGGTAAATACTGAAAACCGTCATCAGCCACCTTGAGGCAAAAATTCAAAATTAACAGGATGATGGTCCGACCTCAACCTGAAGAAACAGAGTGTTGTCCACAAGGTAACGCCTTGAATGAAGTTTCTCGTGGGATATAAACTTAGGATACCCGCCCCCAGTACTGTTCTCTTCCTGTGTAGGCCTTGCAAAGCTTGTTGGGTAATTGCCAGGTATGAACTGCGCAGTAACATTTTCCCGTTTAACTGAATCTTCCTGTTGATCTATCAATGTGAATTTCACTTTCTTTTTAAAAGGCCAGGGTAATATGGCGTCATATTTACCTTTCATTACATAAATAAACACCGACAGATGAGTATTCATGCCAGGCCCATAGCCGTTAGGATCAATTTTTACTCTCAACTTGTAGCCATAACTTTCTGTTCTTGCAGTGTAGAATGGAGCACTTTCCAAACATTTTTTTCCTCCGGTCTTCGCTTCACTAAAGTTGTTAATCTTCCACACAAACACTCTTGTCTCAAGTTTCTCTTCTGTGTCCTTTAACTTGGCACAAGCTAAGTCAAGATGGGGTTTCACAGCTGACTGAAGATGGGAGTCCACTTCACGTCTTTGAAGCTACAAGATTAGAAAAGATGGAACTACTTAGCTCAATCTTTACAGTAGCAAGTCTTCTTGCGGACACCTCTATACTGCGGACAGCTTACTCAGTCCCAGAGAATTTTGTGGCAATTTTTATGTGACAAGTCCACAACTTTTATTTGCTCGTGAAGATAGAAAAATTTGTCAATTTTTAAGTGAAAAATAAATTTGTTGACAAACTGGCGTGTTAGCTTTTATGTGACAAATAAAAGTTGTCACATACGAGAAATTGCTCGCATACTATAGACGACTCTAATCGCGTACCCAGTTCTTCTCAACCCTCAGACAGAACATTTGGTAAAGTGTGGAATGTGTCAGAAATCTGGCACATGACGCAACCACGCATGCTCAGCAACTTAGTCGATGAAAAGCTCACTTGGCCGTTTTAAATCTGGTCATGAACTCCTTTCATACACAAGGAAAGACAAGTAACACAATCTTGAGAAAGAGATGAGGAAGAAAATGGTCGGCACTAATGTTTGCTGATAAATTCAAATCCTCAACCCAGCTGTTGAGGGCGGTTAAAAAGGGCATGTGCTGTGTTTGGCGCGTACAAGCTATCTGTACGCGTCAATTTTGCAAAGTTTTTCACCCATCTTTTTACTAACGGAGAGGGTTATTTTAAAATAGATTGTATTACAAGCATGGACTTCAGGGGCGTTCCTAGGCAATTTTTAGTAGTACGCACAAAGTCAGTAAGAGATGAGGTTTCACCTCTAAGGGATCATATGAGCGCTGTATAAACGAGCTTTCTGGGCGTTTTCGTTTTCTTTTTTGCATTCTGAACTGAAAAGGGTTTGTCAAATCAATATATAAACTGTAGACTTTACCTTAACTTGGCTCAACCAGAAAACCAAAATCGTCTATATATTATTTGGTGTTATTATTACAGTGGAGTACCGTAAATGATCTAATAAACGCCCACTCTCAAATAAACGCCTCTTATCTAATAAACGCCTCCCCTGGCGTGTAAAAATTGTATAAGACGACCCTCTCTAATAAACGCCCCGTGTCTAATAGACGTCCACTTAGACCCACCTTAAAAAACCAAGGAAATTTGCAGTTTGTTTAGTTTTTGCTTGACTCGAACATTGAAGAAGCCAACAATGCCAACATGTTTGACCCCGACGACGATGAAGACATCGACATCGAACAATGAACGACATCTGTAGGCTTTGCATTAGCGCAGATTAGATAAGCCTCCCATTCGCACTCTGCTTTCTATTTTATTCCGCGAGCAAAATACGCATCTTTTTTGTTTTGTTGACCTTGTTACAGTAAAATTGAAATAAACGCCCCTCTGTTTTAAACGCCTCGTATCTATTTAACGCCCCCCCCCCCCTCAGGACCCCTAAAATTTAATAGACGCCCCAGGCGCCGGTTTATTAGATCATTTACGATATGTTCACGTGTTTTTAGAAAATGTCCGTTTATTTCTTCACTTTCATGTAATGTTTAATAAATGAGCAGCAGTGTTTTATCAAGTTTAAAACACGAGGCGCAGCCGAGTGTTTTAGACTTGATAAAACACGAACTGCGAATTTATTGAACGGCTTAAAAAACTTCTGATGTAGATCAACTCATTCTTGCACTTATATTTAGATTTGGGGTTATTTTGGCCTAGAAAATTGGACGTAAAGTTTAGCCGTGTCTTTTATCAGATATAAAGACACTCATTAAACATTAATTTCCTTTGTATTTTCTTTATGAATTATTAATGAGTTATTTAAAGGCATCATATTGAGTAAATATTTTCCATAAGCCAATAACTATATTATGCAGACCTGATACGAAGTTTCAATAAAAACAATTTAACAGCCAACCTTCTTCTTTTTTTAGCGCAAAACGCCTGTATTACAATGTCATGGTTGATCGGATTATCTCTATAAGCATGCATAAGTGCATAAGCGCCAAAACGGAGAGCCCTCAGCTCTCAAAGTTGAGTGCATGTAGGTCTTAACTCTTCTCACAAAGATAAATGGCCGCTCTAGTTGACACTGGCACAGTAAGAAAGCTCGTTTGGATATATTGAAATTCGGCCAGTCAGAATTACTTTGACGCAGATAGATATGGCGTATCGGTGCTATACAATTACTGATTCGAACCAAAAAAGGATGGAATAAAGAAAAAAAGAAAACGTTGACAGATAAAAGATTTAAGACAGAAAAAATAAGGCAAATGCCAACTATCAAAGTCGATAAAAACCAAGAGCAAGCTGTCTAATTGTTTTCCTATAACCCACTGACCGATCTATTAAACTCAGAAAATCGCTAGAATTAATTTATTGAAGGTTTTGATTGATAAAATAAAGCGGAAAAACTTGGTGCGTGCTGAGTCCAAGAGCCATCTACCGATCAATAGATGGCACCTGTGTAGCCAATCAGATTGCGCGATTACCAAAAGATGGTCATTATGGTTATGCTTATATCTATTATCGATTTACAAGTGTATTAAGTACATACCTTCCTTTTGCAGCCCATCTGTTTGTAAGGACAGGAGATAAATGTCAACGGACACTCTTTTTTGGTGTGATTTGGAACCTGAAAAAAATAGATCATGCTCTTGAGTGAGGAAGTCTCTGTGCAAGAGGGTCTCTGTATCGATTATTTTTTCTCAATCAACTTCGCATCGCCATTCGTCAAAATGATTTACAGTAATTACAGTTCCATATTTCAGTGTTTGTTTTGTCGTCATCCACACCCGGTTACATTTCGAAACAACACTTACATGCATATTAGCATTATGTTAGCTAGGCAAACTCCTGTAACAACCATCTATCCCCTCCACCTCTAGTGGCCACTTATGAGAACCATTCTCGTAAGCAGCCAGCTCCAGATGCGGACATTTTTTTCACGTCACAAGGGTGTTTGCTTTCGAGAGCTTAGACTGTATTATTATTTGTAATAGTAATTGGACCAAGTGGAATAAAATTCAGGGCCTA
The DNA here is from genome assembly GCF_052425735.1 of Oculina patagonica. Taxonomy (NCBI): domain Eukaryota; kingdom Metazoa; phylum Cnidaria; class Anthozoa; order Scleractinia; family Oculinidae; genus Oculina; species Oculina patagonica. The sequence goes on from NW_027558243.1 coordinate 44,888, forward strand.
ATCGTGCGAGTAATTTTAAAAATTAGCCAAGTGTGCAGCCTGAGGCCTATTCAAAATTATGAGCACAGTAATTATTACTCTCTGAATTGTATGGCACAAGGTCCCGTCCAATTACTAATTAATTGTATCAATAACAAATTCGAGGTTACGAACCGGATTTTTTTGTGTGAAAACGTTAATGGAAAGTTCAATTGGTTGTACCAACAGTAGGAAAACGTGCGAATGGCGTAGGTGTCCAATTACAGGTATCCAATTTGAAGTTGTTCAAATTGGATACCTGTAATTGGACACCCACTTGATCGGGCGTCAATTACGCGTCAAATAGGCAAGTGCAATCAATCAAAATAGAGAATTTCGTTATAGATATGATTATTATTGTTATTATTGTTATTATTATTATTATTGTTATTATTATTATTATTACCATTTTTCTAAGAATCGAGCTGCCACAACTGTTGGGACAGGTAACTAGGAACTTGCTGCACTTATTCAAATGCTCCTGCAAGAGATTCAAGTAAGAGCCTAACTGTGGCATCCTTTCAACCATCCAAATAATTACCTTTAGTTATTTTTACTTATTTTTGCAGGAACTTAATTTCGCGAAAATGGAATGGGCATATTTTGCATGATTTGGCCAAAAATACGTAATTAACATAAAAAATACAACAGAAAACATTTGAAATAAATTTTCGTGGGTCTTTAATTTCGCGTTTTTTGAAAATGGAGAAAATCGTGAAAATTAAGCCCCAGCTTTTTTACTGCAGTTCATACATTGGTGAGAAGGAGTAATTCTTCCTTTTTACAATTTTTTTTAATAATGTGTTGCTTCATTTCCCTTCATTGCCTTCTGGGCAGTGCTGCAAAAAAATTATTTACATTTAATCCATAAGCAAAATGTATTTTAAACAGAGGGAATACATTGTGAAAGTGTCTAACCATTCTGGGACTGTTTTTGGATAATTTAGTAACTAGTAAATTATGCTCATGCTTTTAATCCTTCTTCCTAATTTTAGTCGCCAGGCTGTAAACTTTGGTTTCAATTTAGTTGCTACAGTATGGTGACTTAAATGGTCTTTCACTTTAACTTGGAAGTTTGGGGGGGGGGGGATGGGGCTTACTTGATGGGGGGAGCTTATAATAGAGGATTTATATTTAAGTATTGTGTTTTATCGTTGCATTATGTTAGCACTCATGGTAAATAAATATATTCCAGACAGAGATAAATCATAATAACACATTATCAACCAAAAGGGGTGGAATGGCAGCTTCTATTTTTTGTCAACAGGCTCTCTCCCCTCCCCCTCCTTTCTCTTCCTTCACCTCCTCCTCGAACAGAGAGCCTGTTCACAGGCTTCAAAGTGCCAAGCTTGCTAGGGGAACCTGGTAACCAAGCTACAAAATCAGTGAGGTACTGGTAACTGATCACTTCATAATTATGCTTGCATCATGCCAGGTTACCAAGAGCAAAGTTCTAAGCGTGAAAGATCATACATGAAGATGTTTTTCAAGAGTGAATTTACCAGTCTTAAAAGTGGAAAATGTCAGCTTTTTATTCATGCAAACCTAGTGCCAGTGAGTGTGTTATTCCCCACCCCTCCCTCCAAGAAAAATGTACCTTCCCTTACAAAATTCAGGTTTGTATTATGTGGATAAATCATAACGAATTTTAACTTGAACTGCCAATTTAACGACACGGATAGCAAAGGGAAAGGACAGAGAAACCTGTACTGTAGATGTTTGTTAACATATAAAAACAATTTTTATAATGCCGATTTTGGAGAATTTCTTTAACTAGAGATGGAAAGTGCTGGAAACCATTGTGAGCTTCCTTAAAGGGGAAGAAGGGTCTAGAAAAAAAATAATTTTTATTTATTCTTCCCTTAGTGAATTAATTTTTACCTTCATCTGGCAATTTGGATGTGGTTCACTACAGTGTTCACAATCTATGAGCCTCCACTGACATAAAGTGGTCACATGTTGTTGAAGATTTCTCCTTAGCATCATCATGGGACATTTTTCATTTGTACATTGGACACGTTTGTCAGGGCAAGATTCCATGTGATTCTGTCACAAAAAAAAAAAAAAACTTTGCTTTGGTCAAGGAAGAAAGCTGCTAAGCACACTAATTATTGGTCAATACAGTAGAATTCAATTTATTGAAATTCCCAATACCTAGGGCTAAAAGTTGTTTCCAATGGATTTACCTTAATCAATGGAACACTGCAAATTTTACACTTTGTATAAAGCCAACTGGTCTGCCTCTTGGCTCCTCCTATTTGTTGTCCTCTGTTTCAGTGGCATGCCTGCAAACTAGCTATCTTGATCGAAGCTAAGTGCATGACCACCATAAACAACATTTACTTTTTTTACTGATCTCAAACTCTGGCCTTCTTGAATGAATCTTTGTTTCCCTTAGAGCTTTGATCAACAAACCATGATCCCCTGTATGCTTTTTACCTGTTTATTCCTTAGTTCACCTGTCCAGCCACAACTCTTAGTAGAGCATTTTACTACAAAAGAAAGAATCTTCCGTGCTGTAGCTTTATCAGGAAAGACATCCTAAATAGAAATCACAAGAAACAAATAACTTGTTATGATGGAGATTGAATTTGCACAGGTTAATAAAGGAAAACACTTTAAAATTTAATCTCCAACAGCACTCATGAACTTTCAAATTCCAGCGCAGACATCTGAGGCCAGTGATTTGTTCAATTCGGAGTATTATTGATATCCTCGAGGTGATAAATGCGATGAATATATACATAAAAATAAATTATAGAAAAAAGAGAAATCAGTGAGCCCTTTGCAGCTATATGAATTAATGTTTAAACAATTGAAAAGAACTGGAAGCCAAAAAAAGGCTCCCACAGGATTGAACCTACGTGTAGGACCTTGGCAATTAAGTGCAAGTACTCTACCACTGGGCTTTACTAACATCAATAGAAGCTAGGCAAAAAAAATGGCAGGTTTAGTTACTTTATACCCATGGGATGATCAACGGACCACTTACCTGTTTTCGGTCCAGACTCTCCCTGTCTGCAGGACAAGTGAAAGGTTTGTTTTGAACTCCCTGCCTGTTAAAAAGTGAATAAAGAAGATAGAGATGGGTTACTGACTTTACAAAGTTACCTTATTACCTTTTGTTGGCCCATCACTTGTACTAAGGCCCTCTATAAGTCAAGCTACCCCTGGGATACTCAGCTTTCCCAGTTGCTGTTCTTGTAGGGAACCCTTCTAGTCAATCATGGAATAGAGACTGTGTTGGTTGAGTTCTCGGTATTACATGTGTTGTCTGTGCTGGCTAACATGGAATAGTGGAACGGACTTGAAAAATTGACAAAGAAGTATTCACAGAAACAAATCAAATTATTATTATTATTGGATCAGCAGGTATTTGCTTTGGTATATTTAGCAAAGACATATAAGCAGAGTGCTATTTTGCTAACCGGAGTGCTATTCACGCTAACCAGAGTGCTATTAAGGCTAACCAGAGTGCTATTTAGGCTAACCAGAGTGCTACTCAGGGACCAAAGTGCTATTCAGGCTAACCGGAGTGCTATGCTCAGGTTAGCCTGTTTAGAGTCTGCCTTTTGGTCGAGGGTCGAGGGTCGCGGGTACATTGTCGAGGGTGAGGGTAACATGTCGAGGGTAGAACATTTTCACAATTTTCCAAAATTTACCAACCATTACAATTAATTACAATTGTGGGTAAGATAGTCAATAGCACGTAGACATCGCTAGGTGTTTAGAACCCACAGAAGGCCATGTATACACAAATAACTACGTGAATAGAAAAGAGATGACTAAAAGCTGTGCTTAATTTCAAAACATAGGGTTGGGTGGAATTAGCCTGTGAACGCAGACGTATTTCCGGCTGTCGCTTGTCCTCGGTGTAGAGAAGCGACAGCCGGAAAAACGTCTGCGTTCGCAGGCTAGGGTCGAATTCAATTGTCAATTGTCAAACTCCTTAGTTTTTTCTATTTTGACATAGCCAAGATCCAGACAATGAAATTTCTCGGGATGAATCACGCGGTAACATTTAATAAATCCGACTTCACTTCCTGGCAAGTCGACCTGTTCAGGTATCACCGTAGTGAAAAAGACAGCGACTAGTACATTTACCCACAATTCAGTCTTGGCGCACGGAACTCTTATTCGCTCATAAAAACGCAAAGAAAAAGTCTGAAAACTTAAAACCTGGCATACACAATGTTGTTAGTTCATGAAGAATCTTCACAAAGACATGGCTTTTTCTGGTGTCTATTGTCTGTGCTAGGTTCACAAAGAGTTGTTTTGAAATGTACAGTCACCAAATCACCATCTTTTTTCTGTACGGTGGATTCGAAAGTTAAAACACGACGGTCGAAAGAAAACACATCCATGGTAGGTCATGGTACTAAAGATGAGATGTTCAACATGACACGAGCATGGGACAAAGAAAAGTTCTGAGTCCCCGACGGGAATCAAACCCATGGCCTCCCAGATACCGGTTGGGCGCTCTTACCAACTGAGCTACGAGAGTCGATACGAGAGACTCGTTGTATAAAGCTGGGCCATGGGACACGCGTCCCGCATACTGCTAGGATCAGCAATGTCAAAATCATTAAGTTTGTAGTAAATAATAAAGATGGTAAACTTCAAGCTTGGTAATAAATAATAAAGATCTTTATTATTTATTACAGAGCTTGAAACTTACCATCTTTAGTGATATTAATATTGTTATAGTACTTCCTCATCCGTGATTAATAATAAATAAATTAATAAATAATTAAATTAACTTAATTATCTTTTATTAATATGGGAAAAATTGTTCCCCTCGACCCTACCCTCGACATACTACCCTCGCCCTCGACAATGTACCCTCGACCAAAAGGTAGACTCGCCTGTTTACAGTTAGCTCTCAATAATTGTAATGGGTTTTGCTTGTTTTATTGATTTGTTTCATTTTGCTCGTTTTGGCCGTTTCAGTTGTTTTAGCAGTTTTGTTTCAGTCATTTCGTTTCAGTGGTTTCGTTTAGTTGTTTCAGGTTTAGTACATGTTTTACAGAAGCCCCCAGGGGCATCCATACAATGCAAGCACATGGAACAAAACTGCAGTTAGTCCTTTTGCCTACGTTTTCCATTGTATGGACTCTGT
>NW_027558244.1:0-12274 GCF_052425735.1 Oculina patagonica
TTCCAGTCTATCTTGTCGATATGTTTAAACTACGTTCCCATGTCCATAATAGACAAACTCGATCGTCTAGTGCCTTGGATATACCCTTATGCCGCCTGTCCACAGGACAACGCTCTTTTACCTACAGAGGAGCTAAACTCTGGAACTCTTTAAATAGTAAGGGACGGACCATTAGAAAAGTGATGGGGGGGGGGGGGTGGGGAATTTTCGGCTTGCACGAATTTTTTTTTCTGTCCATTTCTTGTGCAGGAATTTTTTTTTCGGGTGAAACTCTCTGCTCGAATTTTTTTTTTAGCCAAACGTTTTTTTCTTCAGACAAATGCCATGTTTTGTTACTTTATACCATAAAAATGCTGTTGTTCATTGACTTCATCCTTTAGGGACTGTCGATAAGTACCGAGGAGGGGGGGGGGGGTGGTCAAAGAGCGGTGCAATTGGAAAAAGTGGAGACCCACCCCTTCCTTCTAGCTCAAAACACTCACCCCTCGGCGGGGGTTGGAAATTACATGATCCAACCCGGGGATCCACCCCTTTCTACAAAAAATAGTTACCGGTAATAAAGAAAAAGTCTGTTTGATTGTCTGTAATGGATTAGAGGTTTTTGAATTGATGTCAGCTTTTAAAGTGCGATCCCAATCATACGCCACCATAATTGTCCCTAATGGACACTGTAATTCTGTGACGAGCTCAGGCCTTCGAAAAAAAATATGCAAATTAGCTTAGCGGAGATTGAATCTACGCTAAGGTAATTTAGATTGGTAACATAAGAACGTAGTTAGCACGTTGAACTACCGCAACGTACAGTGAAGTGTCAGTCATAAACGTCGCGGCTTCTCTGTAGAGAAAGAAAAAAAAAGATATTAACTGGAGTACGGGGTTGCCTAACAAGAAAACAGCAAACATCGAGGCAAGTAAGACAGCCTGTCTTACTTGCCTCGAGAACAATCATTTAGCGCGAGGTTAATATTCTGCCCACAGATAACAAGAGCTCAGTAAAGAACTCACCACCTAAGTAAGACAGAATAATTTAGCGCGAGGTTATATTCTGCCCACAGATAACAAGAGCTCAGTAAAGAACTCACCACCCAAGTAAGACAGAATAATTTAGCACGAGGTTATATTCTGCCCACAGATAACAAGAGCTCAGTAAAGAACTCACCACCTAAGTAAGACAGAATAATTTAGCGCGAGGTTATATTCTGCCCACAGATAACAAGAGCTCAGTAAAGAACTCACCACCCAAGTAAGACAGAATAATTTAGCGCGAGGTTATATTCTGCCCACAGATAACAAGAGCTCAGTGAAGAACTCATCACCTAAGTAAGGCAGAAAAAAATTAGCGCGAGGTCAGTAAAGCGAAATAAGTCAGCGCGCGATTAGCAAGGTTTAAGCACCGCAAGCTGATTATTATAGCAGTGCTTGACATAAGCGATCATTGTGAAACTGAAAACCCAAGTTAAATTTTATATTCCACAAATAAAAAAAATATATAACTTACCATTGTGCGGTGTTTGTCTTGCTTCTATCTTGGATGAACGGCGGGCCGCGCTGTTTGCGAATTGCGTTACCTTATTATTTCCCGCCAGAATAAATTAACCCGGTAACAGTAATCATTTAGATGAAAATGCCGAATGTCTTTTCGTTTATTACTAGGGGAAACCCTTGCAAAATCTTACAGGGCTTTCCTGTTTCGCATTCATCCACACGAGTTTTGCAGTGTAGCGAGTACCATGTAGCAAAAAATGAAATAAAAACATGTCTTAAATTGGTAACAATGCTACTCAATTCATGTCGTGAAGACTAGCTACAAGACTTCTTGAAAGCCCCGATCTTCACACATTCAACTTGTTTCCGCGTGCAGAATTACTGTTGATCTCGCTCTTACCGATATCATTTTCGTCGACTCGCTTTTACATTTATAACTTACCAAAGTCGACTCATACTTGCGGCTGTCCGTCGGATATCCAATGTCGTATAGCTTCATACATAGCTGATACAAAAACATCAAAACGCCGCCTCAAACTTGACCGTGTTGCCAAGAAAACTTATGAAACAGGACTGAATCATTTAAGGTGGCAAACAATACCGATATCGACAGTTTAGCAAAGAATATTATTAAAGAAGATACACCAGCACGTTTCGAAACCGCAAAAGCAGAAACTGCGTGACACAAGAAACATCACGTACACATAGCTAGGACCGGTTTCATTTCACATTTCCTGGCATGCGGCGACAAGTTATGTACAAGATTAAAAGACCTCCTGGACAGAATTTTTTTTAGGGCTAAGCTTGTCATTAGTTTCTTACACATCTTCTTTCGTTTCTTAACACACCAAAGCAGGATGAATTTCTCAATCACTTCGTATAATAGATTTGTGTTTTTCATATATTTCTGTGAAAAGTCCGTGGGAAAACTATACGTAATAAAAATTCATAAATAATTACTGCAGAAATCCTATTTGACCGGAATTGACAACATAAACTAAAACCACTGTATATCGTACCATTCATGTTTGCAATTTGGTTGAGAAATGAGTTAACTAGTAAGCAATCTACGCAGGCTAGAGAGAGACGAGCTAAAGGCGGAATGTTATGATCACAATCCATTTACGGGGGGGTGTGGTGGCATGCTACCTCAGCAAATTTTGAAATTTCTAGGCTGGGAAATGCTATTTTCAGCGTTCTCCACCATATATTTCGGCGAAAAATAGATCTCATCAAGTGTTAAATGATGGCAGGTATTATCAGGTATTAATAGGACCTTTCCTTCTGCACGAATTTTTTTTTCTTTGCCTTCCCCTTTGCACGATTTTTTTTTCTTGCCATTTTGGCTTGCATGAATTTTTTTTTTGTTTTTTCCCCACCCCCCCCCCATCACTTTTCTAATGGTCCGTCCCTAACATCAAGTCTTTAAAATGTCCGAGGAATTTTAGGCGCCATTTAGCAAATGTATTATTAGGTTAATTTTTTACATTTAGAATATTTTTGACATATTTATTGTAATTATAATTATACTTATATTTTTAATCTGTATTTGTAATTTTATTATATTGAGCTGAAAAACCCTTTTTAGGGAGCGTCAATAAAGTATATGTATGTATGTATGTATGTATGTATGTATGTATGTATGTATGTATGTAAATGCCTTCTTGCTTTTCACACCATGACGTACTTTCTTACCCAAGTAGTCCTTAACAACCATCAACATTCTGATGACACCAGAACCAAGTAATAAATTTCTGTTGAAACCTAATAAAATACAGTTGAACCCCGCTAACTCGAACTCTGAAGGGAAACGAAAAACAGTTCGAGTTAGCGGGGTTTTCGAGTTAACCGAGTAAAAATGATTGAAAAGTGGGTCCAAGGAAAATGGAAGTTAGTTCGAATTAGCGGGGTTGGTTCGAGTTATCCGAGTTCGAGCTACCGGGTTTCTACTGAACAATTAATTGGAATGAAAACAAAATCGATTTTAACGCGACAACCTCAGGTTCTGACATGCTTAGACTGCAAAACAAGTTTTTTTTTTTCTAAAATCGTTAAGCATCCGCTTATTCGATCTTATTCGCTTATTGAAGGCGCAAAGAAACGATCGTCGAGGCGCGAGGCGCCGAGCATATGCTCAGAGACAACTAAAACAGTCATTGCCAGGTAACAGTAGGACGTCCTATATAAGCAGTCGTCACTTGTATTTTAGCACGTGTTTGATGAGTTCTTCCTTATTATATAGTAATACAATAGAGAACTTAGCAACTTCAATCAACAGCTCACACAGAGCTTTTGTTCGAGCCAAGAAGAAGTATTAATAAGATCGATGGTCGTAAGGCGGAGTCTTTTAATGGTACTACAATAAATTATTGCAATTAATTAAAAATCAACTTCCTGCTCTGATTAATATTTCAGTCTCTTCATAAGAAAGACAACAGAGCACAATTAAGAGAAACAAACTAGTGCAAGGGTCATTGACAGAACTGCAACTCGGCCTTTCTTCCATTATATTTTTAGAACTTTTTTTAATAAAGTTATAACTGAATAAAACTGCTTGAGAAAGTATGCGTCACATTATGGGGAAAAAGACTGTGGTAACAGATAACCGAAAACATAAAGTGTCGAACTTGCCTAGCAGATATAGGCGAGCAGAAAAATTCACAGGAACCGGAAGATCTTCCAGAAAAATAAACATATCAATTTAAAGCGTATTAACCAAGCACGGGGCCTTGCTGTGGAATATCTGCCCCGGGTCACGAGGAAGTAAGAAAGTAAGTTAAACATTTATTTATTCACTATGGTACTTAAAGCATAAAGCTCGTGGGGTCGTTAAAATAGAACGAGTAAACTGAACAAGAAAAATGTACACGCAATTTAAAAAGGCGAGAATAAGATAAAAATAAAACTATTAAGCTATGACACTCTCTATTCGAGTTTTCTAAAATTGAAGGATTTATTAGTGTCTGTTTTCGCTACGTGATCGCAGCCCCTTACAGAAAAGATCAAGCGCGTATGTTTCTTCCAGTACTGTATGGTTTCCGATTTATTATACCACTTTATGATTCAAAAATTGCTGTAGAAATTGTATTCAGTTGTCACAGTATTTAGAAACTAATGGACCGGTAAAAAGAATTTTCTTTTAAACCCAATCAGCTGTGCAGCTGTGAAATAAATGTCGGTATTGGTGGTTTTAAATAACCAATCACTAAAGATTCAAATGACAAAGTTGCAGTGGTCATGTTAGTGAAAACAAGAGAATATAAATAGGAATCATTTGTTAATGTCCACCTACATACTGTACATACAATAGAGCCGCCCCTCACCGCCCCGGGTCAGTTTGGCGGAGTTGTAATTATAGTATATTCGTAGGCGCTCCCTCTCGCCAACGAACCGGCCGGGTTATCACTAGCCTCCCACGCAGTCGTTCTTAGGGGCGATCGTGCTTCGCCCATAAGAACGACTGCGTGGGAGGCTAGGTTATCACCAACATTGCAGTAATAATGAAAGGTGAAAAACAAGAATTGTATATTTAATGAACGTCAAAGCATCTACCGAATTTATTGCCCTTATCTTCTGCAAAAAAAAAACAACTTAGACCCGGTTTAGACGACGTACTTTTCATGAGCCGAAATCAATTCGAATTTGGACCCACCCAAATTGACAAAAGTGCGCCTCTTGATTCAGACGCCGTACTTTTTGCCCGTACCGAGGCCGTTCCTAATACAGTTCCAATAATTGAGGTGAACTGCTGGCAAAATACATTATAATAATTTATGAATTAGGATCGGCACATGAAAAGTACGGCGTCTGAATCAAAGCCGTTCCAAAGGCGTTCCACAGCGAAATTCTCGGCCAAGAAAGAACGGGTGAGCCGTTCCAAATTGAAATAGCCGTTCTAATTTGATTTACACGCCGATCTTTTCATGTACTTAATTCAAGGAATTAGGTTCGGCTCATGAAAAGATCGGCGTCTGAACCGGGCCTTACTCAGTTTATGGGCCAAAACTACTGAGTTAATACAGCATAAACCCGATTTAACGATCCTCGATATAACGATATTCCCGGTATAAAGATGAATATTCTATGTACCGGCAAAAGTTACAGTAAAATGTATGGGACAGAACTCCGATATCTCTAACGTTTCTGACAACAGCTGAGCTTTATCTGCTTTATACGATGAGATAAGAAAATGTAGCCTGCGTAGCAGGCGTTTGTGTAGTTTTTAGCGCGCGTAAAAGAGTGCGCGATCGCGAGAAGGCCGCGCGAGGAAAAAATCGAGGAGACGCCTGCCCGGAAACCCCCCGAAATCCGTTTTTTTTTCGTTCTCTGAGGCTACGTTTACACGGACACGGTTATCAATCGACACGGTTTCATGACCTCGAAACCGCATCGAAAACGACACGGTTTCGAAGTGTTTACACGGAGCCTGTATAACGATTTTCCGACTATTTTCGAATGTGATTATACAAGCAAGCGCTGCTCTCTATGCGTGTTTTATCATGTCTACCCTTCGCAAGCCAGCCAGTTCGTGCCAAAATACATGGCCGTTTTCAAATCGATGCGGTTTCGCCGTTTTTGATCGTTTACACGACAACGAAACCGTATCGTTTTGAAAACGCTCCACTTTTGAGAGCGTTTTCAAAACGACCCGGTTGCAGTAGTGGTCTCGATCGGTGCCGTGTAAACGAAAGGCGTAACCGCATCGCTTTCGATGCGGTTACAAATGAAACCGTGTCCGTGTAAACGTAGCCTGAGAGAACGAAAAATATCTCATTGGCTGGAATGGCCACGAGGGAATAACCGGTAAATTTTGATTGGCTCTGAACGTCTCGAGGGATTAATTAGTCGCTTTGCGAAAAAAATCTGTCTGTCATCGGAAATGTGAGTCTTGTGAGAGTTGTATTTTGTCTGTCAATTTGACTCGTGTATGTAAACACTGGAGCACGTGCATGTCTGCGGATGAGGTTTTCGAGTCCTGTCTGCAGGAAGTTTTGACCAATTTGAAGAACAGAGGTCAAAACTTTTCTTTGAAATGCGAACAGAGGCAAGCATTGCGCCATCTTTTCGAAGCAAAGAGTGTAATGGCGTTGTTGCCGACCGGATTCGGCAAAAGTTTAATCTTCCAGTTGTTAGTTCTGATGATGGAGGTAAAAAGAAAACGCGATGGTGGAACAGGCTTCGCCAGCCTAATTGTCGTTTCACCACTTCAAAGCATCGTAAAGGACCAAATTTTGGAGGTCAGGTCTATGGGAATGTCAGCCTGCAATCTGACAGATTATCTGGAAAATTTGGATGAAATTCATCGTGGGCAATTCAACATTGAGTACGGTTCGGCGTTAAATGTAGCACACAGATTGACGTGACCAGTTTGCGTCCGCACTGACTGCAAACTATATCTGAAAGTCCTTCACGTTTTTCAGCTTGTATCCCGATCTTTCCGAGACTCGTCGCAATTGCACATTCATTACCGATATTCTTGCGTGCCGATGGTTTAAACAAATTAAAATACGAAGAAAATCCTGCTTTCTCACCACACTGACCGTAGGTAATCCTCAAGTTTTTCGAGCAAAGACGGCAGAAAGATTGATTTTCATTCCTTTTTTTGCCCAATTTCGAGGGCTTCGAAGCCATAGCTCGATCGACTTACATGGCGAAATTGGCGCTTTGTTGGTTTCATTCCGCGAAAATGAAAGCAGTTTCAGAGTTCGCTCCCGCGAGATTGAAGTCTGTTCCCCCTCATTTATTTTGACAGTTGACCCAGCGCTGTCACCTAATTTTAATTAAATGTAATTGTGGGCGGCAAACACGTTTCGGGGGGTTTCCGGGCAGGCGTCTTCTCGATTTTTTTCCTCGCGTGGCCCTCTCGCGCCTTTCGCGTTTCTCCCATACGCGCGCTAGAAACTAACGACGCCTGCCACGCAGGCTAAAGAAAATGATACTGTATTCTAAGTCTCTTTATCCAGTTAAAAAGTATATGTTAGGTTTGGCCAAATCGTTATATCGGGAGTTTCGATATAACGATATAATTTTAGTGCTTCCTTGGTATATTGTTATATCGGGGTTTCACTGTACCTGTTAAAGCCTTTATTTCCATTTGTCGCCACAAAAAAACCCTCTGGCACCCAGGGTAAGCCGAAATGTGATCAATAAGCCGACTATTCATGGGTGGTAATTAAAACAAGTATTTTGGTGAACATGTATACCGCGATATTATACATGTTATTATGTCTACAAACGCTTGAAACTAGAAAACATTTCCATTTCTCGCCTACTTGCTTTGTTCGTTTATTTGATCAATTGCGAGGATCGATAATCAAATACAAACTTATAACTGATAAAAACCGGAAATCGGTTATTCTTTGACACCGTTTTTTTTTTTTTTCATTTCTTCTGAGAAGAAGATCAGAGTGGAAGTCACTGACAAAATAAATTATGCCGAAATCTTTTTTTAATCAGAATACATGCGCTAAAGCGTGGCTCAAGTGAAACGAAGTTTCAAGTCAAGGAATTATATATTGACCAAAAATCACGGAACTCGTGCCTAGTAAGTTCCGGCAAATGTGGTTTCAAGTGTAGCTTCTGACGGCATTGTTACAGAAATAACTCAACTCTCAAGCGCAGTCATCTATTAGCTCTACCGCTATTCTTATGAAATACATTACAATCAGATAATATACTCACCAAGTGGTAGATGCCATTACGCACCTTTGGCATGAGAAAATCGCTGTTAAATTGCAAGAATCCTCAAATCGTATAAAAACGACCAGTTAAACGGGACAACTGATGTAAACACAATGTTGTTCACGAGGTGCCGTGCGCCGTCAACTGAGTTGAATGCTCTGATATATGATGCAACTATTAAACAGGCGCGACGAATTCTTAAGAAGTTACTTTAAATGTCATGGCAGCAAAAAATTAGCATAGAATGTCCAAAATTCTCGAATTTGCTCTCACTTATCGAGAAAGTGCCCCTTAATTGATGTTTCTGCTTATTCTCCTTGACGTCCATTTGTCTCACAATGTACTGACACTAAAACTGAATTTTTTCTAAAAAAAAAAAAGGTATTGACTCTTCTTCTTCTTTCTTAAATTTTGCTTTGTTTTGACCTTCTCCGCAGGCAACTCTAACTTTCAGTTCTCTGCACAGAAGACCGCTGTCGTTATACATTTTTGCCGTGAACTTATCTCAAAACAACTTTGTTTTAATACTAAGGCCTGGTTTATGCGTTGCGTGATCGAATTCAATTTGGACAAAATTGATTTCTTGATATTTCGCTATAGCTTTATCAACTGACAAGATGATGTAAATTTCGATCAAATTTATATGACAAGATCAATTCGTTTTCTGAGCTGTCATTACATTCTGAACATTAGGTGGTCTGAGTACATGTAAAGTTTTGTTCGGGTTCCACTCTGATAACAGTCGTAAACTGATAAAACTGAGGAATGGTGTTTAGTTCCTAGTGGGTGGACCCTCATTTAGAAGTGCCGCGAATGCCCGTGGGAAAGTTTAGAAAGAAAACTTATTAGGTATTAGGGGCGTGGTTAGTTTATGTGTTTATGCCTCAGTGACATAATTGCTCTTTGTTTGCGCCCTACTCTGAATACGAACCATTGGTGTAAGAGGTACCATACTTTCCTAACCGGTACCAAAACAACAAGATTTTTAACCCCTAAATGTTTTACGAGCTTCGTAAAGAGGGCACTCCCCGGTGCTTTAGTTGAAAGTCCTTTTTAAAGACCGCGATTCTCGTTTTTATTGCCCAGCCAAATGACTGCATAACATGACGTGGCCTTAACACTGAGTGCTCGTAGAATCTTTGGTTATTAAAAAAGAATCGGTGTCGGAAATTCTTTGGGTATTGTTTCGCAACAACAATGAGTCCATAGAAAATAATACTGAAAAGAGATCAGGGATATAATTGGAAATAGAAAACAAAGGAAACAAGCGCATGTAAGCATAAATATTTCAGGGTTTTTATTGAAATTCAGTTCACGTTTCATTCAATTAAGTTAGGATGTTTGATTGGCGTTCTTTAATGTATTTGCTTTGTTATTGGACTTAAAAAGTACCATCTTTCACAGCTTAACGTTTCGTTGACGAGATTAAACCGATATAAAGTCGCTTATTACATTGGCAATAAAACTGAGTTATCGAGGTTCATATCTCACGTATACGCTACAACCTTGCCGTATTTCAAACAAGACTCCAAAAACTTTGACGCTACCCCAGATTGCCACGACTACAGTGAAAAAATTGATATTGTAAATATGACAAAAGAAAATTAGTTCTACAAGGTTTTGTGTCAATAACGTTTGAAGTTCCGTCATTGATGTAAATAACATTTGGGATTCCAGCACGGCATTGCACCTGTCTTCGTCGTTTCGTCATTTTGTTCAGCGTGTGCTTTAAAAGTTTGTTTTCGGTTGTGTGCTCTTCTTCCATTTAAAAACTTAGTATTTTGGATCGCAATTTCGTAGACAAAGGCCTTCGCTGAAACAAAACGTATGTGTTCAAACAAAGGGCCAACAACGTGTTTTGTTTGATTAACCATGAAAAATATTTAAATGCAAATAAAAGTAGCAACCACTTTCCCATTATATAAACAGTCTAATTATTTTTGCATGACACCGAAATCAACGGGTAAAAGTTGTAGTCGATGCTTTGAACCACAGACTGTAACTCAGTGAACAGCAAGAAACTGGATCTTCAAAAATGAATGGACTCTCTTCTCGACGGTGTTTTAAACAGGGTAACTAAACTTCGTGACTATAATTATCAACACTAAAATGAAATCATGGTCAATATCAAATGGCAAATGAATTCCATCATTTTTTAAAATGAATTATCAACAGTTTTGCTCACTGACCGAAGGATACAGGGTACTTTTAATGTATCCGTTGGACATTCAGCTGCGCCCATTAAAACAAAAGGCCAACTTAAGATAAACAGCCGCATTGAAACAAAGACCGTATCCTTTTAATTCTATACAGTAGCCAGGAATGTATTTGAAATTGATTAAACAAAAGATGCAAATAATCCCGCCTTTTTGACATTTTATAAGCCGATTGTCTTAACATCATTATTCACAAATCAAGAACTTACAACGCTGAAAGGCCGTGAGGTTGCGTTGAATCACAGGGCTGCAGAAACCACTTCCAAGCTTCCTGGATATCTACTGAGAAATGCGAGGATATTCTTCTGCACGGATGGAACACGGTATTGGTAAATAATGTTATCAAATGCGAGCGTTGTTTTCAATTTGTTATATCACAAAGCTTCGCCGAAATGAACATAAATCAACAAAACTAACGCCTCAATGACGAAAGATTGTCGCTTTTCTACGATGCCGCATATAACTTGACCGTACATTAAAAGGCTCGAAAAGGCAACCAATTGTTCAGTGAGGAAGAAAAACGCTAAAGAGGTTTTTTAAAACAATGAGTTAAAACTCATTGTTGTCACATCAAAAATAATGCAAAATTGACCGTGTCGCACGTTTTATGTAATAACTCCAAAAGTATTTACAGCTATAAAGTCTCCAATATCCCATTTGAAAGGGCACAACATATGCTTTCTAGAAAAAATATAATCTCCTTCATGGATACTTAAATTAATACTAAAAACTAGTTGATAGTGGGGGACATTAAGACGGACTACAAACAATTAACTTGAAAAGATAGGAAGAAGACCATTTTCGAAAAATATCTTGTTAACTTGATGCATACAAGAAAAACTCATTTCCATGTAATACGTTTACATTTCGTCTTAACTGCAAAACCATTCTCAAAACGGCTGACAAATTAAAAACAGGTTGCACATGATCTTATTTAGTCGTAACTCAGTAGACGGAATCCAGGCTAATTACTTGCTTGACCTGTTTTGTAGCCATTAATTTGCTGCGATTGACTATCACTTGCTTCACATGTACAGCTGTATTAGATGCAGCTGGTTTCGCTGAGAAAGTGTCGAAGTGACAAACTACACTCTTGTTTGCGACGAAAGACTATCTTGTGCCACTCACAACTTACTGAAACCCCAAACTAAGGAGTACGATTCTCTCATTTCTTGATCCGCCGCGTTTTTACTTGTATGCCAATATACGAATTCGATTTGGCATGCAAGTAAAAACGGGTTTGGCCAATTAAAAGCGCACGGATTGTGGATTTTTGCGATATATTGAGCGGATTTCGAAAATACAGCAGATCGCAGATTAGCTGAGAATTGAGGCCTGGATTCCGGACTTTTCATTTAACGAAGTTCGGATTGTGAATACTAAATGAAGTTCGGATCACTTAGGTCGGTCTTCGTTGGTTTGGTGGCGGAATTGTCACACGAACGAGCAATGAAACGAAACTTATTTAAAAATTGACATGAAAAGTAACATCTACTATCCGTTGCAGTAAAACTATATCACACAAAGTTTTCAAGTAATGCGAAATGACACGATGCAAAAGTCCATTAGTTGCTAGGGGAGTTTTAGTCAGATTAAATTAAATATCGCATGTTATTACATCACTTGAAATTTATAAAAAGCTGAACTTGGTAGAAAAAGAAACGTTTTCTAGCATTAGCTTGATGTTGCTTTTGTATCCAATTAAATTTCTTTGAACGTCACTGACTGACACAAAGCGGAGGAACTATGGACGATTTGAATGGGCAAAACTAAACTAAAAAGAAAGAACAGCGTAGTTTTTACGAATTACTCAGTATTCCTATGTTACAGGAGAATTTATCGCATTTCAATCCTTCTGTGTTTGTCCTTATTTAGCATTTTAAAATCTGTTT
>NW_027558245.1:0-12290 GCF_052425735.1 Oculina patagonica
CGCGGGATACCCGGATTTTAAACTTTATCGATGTAGTTTGATCTCGGTTTGAAAAATAAGTTAATAGGTGTACATTGCTAAACCATGTCACTGGCAAAAGGTGTGGTTTATTAGATATCACGGAAAAGATTAATGAAGTAAATACAGATTTGTAGCTCTTTTTGGTGTGAATCTACCACATTACGAATATAAAATTAACAAACTTTTTGTCACTTTCGGGTGGGGTCAAACCCCTGTCACTCCCATGTATGAGCTATATAGGTATGTACCGCTGTGAAGGATATGGTTTTTAAGCAGTTTAGTGCGGGATAGGGTTTAGTGCGGGTTGGGGTTGAACTCAGAGAGTTTCTGACTAGAATAACGTATCATTGCCGGGAAACTGATCATCGGCATGACGAAATAAGTTCAGAATAGTAATAGAAACTTGGATAAAAAAGAAGTTTTACTAGACGTAAATAAAACCACCGCGGCAACGTTGCCGACAGATGGTTTCCATTAAAAACAATAATAGTGGCACAGTTAAAAAAAATAAGTCTGGGATAGGCTGAGAACTTTCGATGTCAAGTCTAGTGTAGGGTTGCTAAATCAGCTGAAGATTGGTGGTCTGGTATAGGGTACGGGTTTCAGAGTCCCGGCGGCACACCCCCGCCCCAAAATATACAGTATACAGATTAACCCCCCCCCCCGGGGGATGGGGGGAAGGGGGCAAATGTTACTTTGAGAAGACGACAGTAATGCATTTGATCTTACCTGCTGCAAAAGATACTGTACAACAGCTATATGATTGCTGTGAGCAGCCATGTGAAGGGGAGTCAAGCCTTGGTTGTCAGTCAAACGGGTTTTACAAATGCCTTCATCTTGAGATGCAAAGAGTTGGACAATCTCTATAGCACCTTGAGCGCACGCTACATGGAATGCAGTGCTTCCGTCACTTCTCTAAATCAATAAAATAAATTAATGAATCAATCAATACCAATGGTAATAGTTAACAACTTTTCACCAAAGTGGAGGTGGTTAGTGGTGGATATTAACCGGGCCGCGAAGCGGCGAGGTAGATATCCTCCACTGGCCACCGACACTAAAACAGTGAGATAAAATAACCCAAAAGGATGATTTTTAACTTATTTATTCCTGTCAACGAGTTGCTCGGAGATGTATAGCAAAGGATATCCGGAGTTTAAATAGCCAATCAGAGAGCGCGCCAAAAACGCCTTCCACTGTTTTAGTATATACTAATAATAGTAATAGTAATAGTAATGGTGACGGTAATAGTACTCTCCAAAGGGAGGTATTGGCATTGGTCTGTTTACAATAAAGGTTTCAACATTAACTAATACATTTCACTAGATTCTTATACAATAACTTGAAAACAAATACAATGCTCATCTCGTTTGTGGGTCGTGTGTCTCTCTTGAAACATAAATTTATATATTTTACTATTATTTTTTTTATTATTTTCAATGAGTTTGTCAATCAATCCAACCAACCAACCAACCAATCAATCAATCAATCAATCAATCAATCAGTCAGTCACTTTGTCAGTTGGTCAGTCGGTCGGTCGGTTGGTCAATAGCATCATTAACTTTTTTGTAAACGAACAGTCTAACAGTCTATACAAGTTACACAATCTATCTTACGGTGCTGATTACAAGACAAGAGACATTTATTAAGTAATACTGTTTACCTTTGGCTGTCGAATAACAGCTCCGTTGTCCAGACAAAGTTGTACCACCTAAAGCAAAATCAATTAAAAGCGTCAAACAAGGTTCTCACTGTTAAAAGGAAGAATTTAGAATTATCTTGCAGATATTTCTTACCTCAGTATTTCCACTTTCAACCGCGAAATGAAGCAGAGTGCTGCCCTCAGCATCTACATTGAAAAGTAAACCTTCCATCGCCGTCTCTTTCGATTTAGCTGCCAGCATAAACAACGTAGTGTTATTAGGGTTCGAATTATTTGTGGGTCCTGAAGGGGTAAAAAGGGGAAGGGGGGGGGGGGGGGAGGGGGTGGGCAAGTTTTCATTGAATCACAGATAGAAAAACAAATGAACTGGGACTGAGATTTTGAAAATTTGGGAAAACAGTAGGCTGGAAAATGTAGTTTGGTCAAAATTTGGGCCGGAAAATGGGATTTATACCCCCGTTCACGACCTTCATTACTGAGTAGAAGAGCCTGTTGGGGGAGATGTCTCTCGAAGTTTTGACCACCAAATCAGTTAGCGTTTTATGAACCTTTTATCTTTTTGATGACCTTGGTGCAAACGTAACGAAAAATGACAAACTGTCTAGGCAACTAAACGAAAAGGGGGAAAAAAATTTTGGGGGATATTCTTGGAAACGTCTGGGTGGGGTACGTCATTGGGGTCCCCCTACCCGTCTCGGAACAAAATACGTTCAAATTTGCTACTCCATCTTAGATTAAAGAGTTTACTTGTATACTCAGTCTCAGTCAGTCAGTCAAATATTGAGCCTGTCGCCAACCAATCGATCAGTCAAGAAGTCAGCCAAACAGCCGATCAATATACCGGACAGCCAGACATCCAGCCCGCCAGCAAGCCAGCCAGCCAGTGGTTCCGTCAGTAAGTCTGAGTTAGTCGGTCAGTCAGCCAGTCGGTCAGTCAATCAGTCAATCAATCAGTCAGACAGTCAGACAGTCAGACAGTCAGTCAGTCAGACAGTCATTCAGTCAGTCATTCATTCATTCATTCATTCATTCATTCAGTCAGTCAGTCAGTCAGTCAGTCATTCAGTCAGGCTGGCAGGTAGGCAGTTGGTCGGTCGGTCGGTCAGTCAGGCTGTCAGTCATTTTAAATTCGTACATTCTGCTACTGACCATCTTCAAAGAAAAATTCCGCGGTATTCTTGCTTCCTTTTTCCACAGCTCGGGTCAGAGGCGTCATGCTGTCATCATCACGGCAGTCTGTAGAGGCTCCGTGCTCAATCTACAACGAAAATACCATCCAACGTAAGCAGGTAAAGTGGCACTCCGGGAAAACTAAGTCATATAGAGCAACTAGTCAGTTTGATGTATTGGTTTTGCAATCAATATTACTTCCCTCCTAAGTGGAATATAGTTCTTCAACGCCAGCTGGTTCCCCTTATAATCCTGGGACGAAAAGGCACGGTCTTGACCTGAAACGCAATGCATTGACTCGGCCAGCGGTTGAAACCGGACCAGACATGACATAGTAAAGCACATGCAAGGGAATTCGGTGTTCACACTATTTTTTTTGGACCGGAATTTTGAACCCTCCTTTCGTGGAAATTTTAGCAAGTGGTTGAAGAAAGATACCCTTTGAGAGTGTGCAGCTTAGAATACAAGGTGAAGATGGTGGCCAGACTCAAAAGGGAGGACCTGTTGATTTGAAACCTACAACGAGTTGATGAATTACAACTGTAAGTCATTAGAGAATCGAGGGGTGGATAAGACTTAATAAAACGTAAATTAGTTATTCAAGGTTGGTTTCTCAGCTTTATTCGATAGTACTGGCATTACCGGTTGAACGGTAAGTCAGGCTTCAAGACAAAATTAACTATAAGAAGAGCCGCATTACTGCAAAGCATTGACTTTATAACTGAGGTGTGTCGTTTTGACCACAAGTTTAATATGAATTTACTTACCAGCAATTTGCAGACAGCTACTTTGTCTATATCAGCAGCGATGTGAAGGGCGGTCCGCGAACTGTGTCCTCTGATGTCTACGTCGCTAGTGGCATGTTCAAGAAAAGCCTGAAATAAATAAAATAGTATGCTTATATCTTATGGGAGAGTTCTATCCCGCAAATTTAACAGAATTTAATTCCGTTGGGTTTTTCTCTTACAGAGCAAAACTGCAATATAGTCAAAACCAGTCAAGGGGGCTGATCTCTTTTTATAACAGCGGATGAAACTATCCTTATTGACGGAACTTGAATCACACTTGGTTATTGTACTTCTGACAGTAGCTGCACACATACACTGTTCAAAATTCCCAGCGAAAAAATCTCCAGACAGGAACCCTGCTTAAGGCACTGAATAGTGAAATTGTTAACCCTGTTTTAGATGAAAGACCCTGAAAACCATAACCTGTTCAGCAGCCTGTACCCGTGGTCAAAAATGCGAGTGTATCCCCGGGTGTTCTCCTAAAACGCACAATGTGGTCATTTAATGATGTTATTTTGCATAGGATGGTTAGATTTATATAACGCAAAGGTAGAGCCATTGTAAGGCTAGTGGCCTATCAGTTCGGAGCTTATCCCGGTTTCAGTAGCAGGAAGCGACTATGAGTATTTCTACTCCCCCTGGATAAGCTACTAGTCCATCGCAGGGTTATCCCCCAGCATTAAAGTCAGCGGTACCCATTTATACACCTGGGTTGAGAGAGGCACTGGGAGTGCAAATTATAATAATCCTAGCCAGGGCTTAAAGCCGGATCGATCGATCCAGGGTCCAGGGTATTGCCCCTTTAATCGGGACATCCTTGTTGCCGACGTCGTCGTTGTTTGCGTAAAATCCCTGATGGCATGTTTATAATAGTAAAGTGGTGGGATTCATCTGTAGGTCTATATACCTAACAACGTACCTTAACAATGTTCTCGTCCCTAGTCCGCACCGCGGTATGAAGCGGTGCACTTTGGCTCTCATCCAAAATAGTTGTGTCAGCCCCAGCCTCCAAGAGCATCTCCATGATTTTCACGTTACGCCCTAATATGGCATTGTGGATTGGAGTTCTTCCTGACTTGTCCAGGACATTTAGATCTAAGCAGTAAACATTGTCGTGATCATTTATTATTCTTATTCTAGCTGTGAAAATGATATAACTGGTACAACTCGTACGGCAGCAGACACACCAGTGGCCTTCCTAACATTATTACAATAAAATATAAATGAAATATTTATAGACATCATTAAGTGTAACTCCCTGGTAAAAAAATCTTTTACGATCCTTAAGGATTTTTAAACATTTGTATACGATCGTTTGTGGAGCTTGATGAGGTTCTTGTAGGATTCCTCCATATCCTCAAAGATTTTCCAAGTCCCTGCAAAGATCTGTCAGGTTCAGTAAAGATTCTTCAGGTCTGTGCAAAGATCTATGAGGATCTTTGCAGATTTTTGGAAGATCTTTGCCGAACCTGATTTAAGGGTCTAATCAAGAACCTGAAAGGTCTTAGCAAGATCCTGAATGGTCTTTGAAAGGATCTTTTAAAGGAACCTTTAAGATACTGTAGCATCCTTATGAACACAGGCCGGATCCTCGGGGATACTGAAGGATCCTTGAAAGAATCTTTAGAGGTAACTTTGTCAGGAACCTCATAAGATCTTCATAAGATCCTCTTAGAAATTCTTGAGGATTCTTAAAAGATCCTTGTCTTGAAGGATCTTTACAGGAACTTTTATGTGCAGAGCTTTGAAGTTCTTTAAAGATCTTTAAAGATTTTGCAAAGATTTTCACCAGGACTTAACCAAACTGTTTGCAAGGCTGGCACTTAATCCCCCCCTCTTGCCGTATGTCAGCCATGCAGTTTATTGGGTTCAGTTACACTAGTTCGTATAACACGTGATCATTACTAGGTTCAGTCTCCAGTATGTTCTTGACTTCAGCTTCGTCTCCAGACAAACAGACCTGGTGAAGTTTAAATGGCTTCACCTTTTTTTCGTCCTCCTAAAGTCAAAAGAATCAAGTTAATTTAGCAATTTCATAAAATAAATCAAAGTTGCTATGAGCCACTGAACTCGGAAAATTAATTATGAAACAACTATCGAAAACGACAAAGTGACAAATTTATAAAGATTTGCCAGAACAAATCATGTTAAACTTTCCACACTTCAGTTCACTTCACTCAGTTTAATACAAACAAGAAAGAAGAAAGAAAAAGAATCGCTTCAACACGAACGTTGATCACGACTTTGTATTCATTTTGCTCAGTGCGTCAGCACTGTCTGCTTATCGAGAGCAGGCCGAAAGGCCGTGAGCTATTCTGAGTGGACTCGCCCATGACAAACGTTTGGTGATTTTTTTTCGCTCTTTGACTTCAATGTAATGGTAATAAAACTCTGCGGGGACGTTTGACCTATCTTTTAGTAATGATATAATGGATTTCGATTTAACTTGAGAAAAATATTTTAATGATACTTGGATTTTAATCGTGTATAAAAGGTACATCGTGTCGTGTCGTATCGTATCGTATCATAATTTTATCGTAACCTAAATGGACCCCATTTTTTGAACAGAATCGCATATATATTTTCGCAACATCATGTATATTTTCGCATATATTTTCGCGACAAAAAACAGTTTATATTGACTTAACACATATCATAACCAAGTTTCAGCAAAATTGTAACATTTAAAATATTTTACTCCAGCTAAATTGAATTCCATCATATTATAACTGAATAATAGGCGAAAGTTTCTCAAAGTTTCATGGTCATTACTTCAAATTAAAGCCAAAAAAGTCAGACCCAAAGTGGTAATGTTTTATTTTTAATCAAACAATGTTGCCATATGCCTACCAGTTCGTCGTCATCTTCAGCATCTGCTACGTCATAGACATCGCTGGCTATTGATTGGAGAGACAGCTTACTCATTTGTTTGGCTCGCTGGCGCCGATCTTGGTCAGGACTTTGACGTAAAGGTACCAAAGGCATTTGTTCTGCACCAGGTCCATCGGGAGGTAACGAGTCATTCATGTTGGAGTCCATTGCAGTGATTGTATAAATTTTATAACAATGTTATGATCTGAAGGGATTCAAATAGATATGCGATGCACTAAATAAATTATGAAGTCACAGGTTAAGCATGTAAATAATACATTTTCTTCGTATATTTGCTCAATTAAACAACAGTAAATTTAATTTTATATTATTATTTTTATTTTTAGATTTCCCTTTGTTGTCACAAGAAAGGCCGCGTTATATTGTTGCGTAACATCCGATAAACGACATACAATGCGCGCGAGCAAGGTTAAGGTCAAACGGTGTCTTGCTCAGAAAGCGGCTTTGTATATTAAAAGAATTATTATATAAGAGATTTCTGCCTAGTAAATCTAATAGGTCTCATCGAATATAATTAGTCCCTTTCGTTTATACATTGTAGTGTTCCTTTCTTACTGCACGGGAGTATTTTGCTTTATGTTCTACGCGGCGACTTCTTGTTGAGCTAAACTTGATTTCTGTTCGGTGGCGCGAAACAGACAAGGACAAAAAGATCCTGTCCATTGCCCATGTTAAGAAAAGTTTTGCGGAACATCATATGATCAACTTCTCAATATCTTCGCCAACATAACCGCTTTAAAACACAGAACGCATCGTCATTCACTTGTGATCCTTGTACACAAGTGCCTTAATGGCAATGGCCTTGCCTACATAAGAAATGTAATTTGTGATGATCTTAAATTAGCATAAATTACTATTTTGCCGGCACGGATCAGAGGGCTGGGTGCGGGTTTGAGGTGCGCAGTGTATAGTGGGATTTGAGTTTAAATAGGTGGCCGTTAGAAAGGTGAGACATTCTACGGTCAGCCTTCGTCACGTTTTGGTCAATGTTTGGTTTTCCACCGGACAAAACTAAAGTCAGAGAAATTATTCCTCGGAACAATCGTGATCTTCTTGGTCAGATAAAGAATCTTGTCGCGACTATAATTTTAGTTCTACCAATATTTTGTCTTGGTTCTACGAGATCGAGCGATGAGGTGCCGCTGAGCAGATGCGGGATGTGAAAGAAGCGCGTTGCTTCTCCTTTCGTTCAATAAGAAGAGTAATGAAGATCAGTTTAGAGCTAACAAATTGGTCCTAGACGCAATTGAAGACGATATCGTCGGTCTTTGTCGTAAAGACTTTGACAAATCCAAGAAAGCGTTCTATCGGGGAATGTCCTTTTAGTCGCCGTTCTGCTTTGGAATGCAAACATCACGACGTGGCGGATGTCGGACGAAGACGATGAGAAGAAAACTTATAGAGCTGAAGCAAAACCAGGTCTCTGTAGAGACTCCTTTCTTGTGCTGGTCCTGCCGACTTACGGTCAGAGTGGCTAAGCAACAACGCCCAGGATCAAGGTGTAGTTTGTTCCATTTTACTTTTGGTTTGATTTCCTTTTGATTTAACACTTTATTCATGTTTTCTTTAAAGGCAGATTGCGTAGATCACTTCAGTTTTGGAAAGTAATTCCCACGCCTTGTTTCATTATAGGCACTATTAGTCGGGCTTCATGTTGCCACTACTTATAATTCCACGGCTTTTTGTTACAACAAACAATTAATCACTAATTTATTGGTGCTGAAAATTTATCTGTCTTTGTTCAGATCACTATAACGGGCTTATTAGTTTTGAGTGTATCACTATATTTTCTACACCTTCTATCTGTTCCTATTTTATTCCTTGTTATTGCGTTTATTGATCTCGGTTAATTTTTGCGCATACATTATATTGTTGCTACGGGCTAAGGTTTCCCGTTAGTCTCCTATGCATTTTGCGTCCTACAGTATTAGTACTTTGCTTTATGGCTTTTTAGCCTTCTGCTTGAAGGGCATGTGCCCTTGAGGGGTCTATGATATGAGATTGTTTATGTTTAAGATTTGAATACAGTGCCCTTGACGGGTCTATGATATGAGATTGTTTATGTTTAAGATTTGAATACAGTGCCCTTGACGGGTCTATGATACGAGATTATTTATGTTGAAGATCTGAATACAGTGCCCTTGAGATTGCATAGAAGAGCCAATATTGTTGGAATTCAAATAAACCATTATTATTATTATTATTATTATTATTATTATTATTATTATTATTATTATTATTATTATTATTATTGTTTATGTTGAAGATTTGATTACAGTGCCCTTGAGGGGTCTATGATATGAGATTGTCTACGTTGAAGATTTGAATACAGTGCCCTTGAGTTTGCATAGAAGAGCCAATATTGTTGGAATGCAAATAAACCATCATTATTATTATTATTACCAAAAATAAGTCGTATTTGTAATGTATGCTCAAATTTAAGTCAGAATGTATCTTTAGCCATTGTAAATATTTTAGAAATAGACAAATAAAATTATTACTATTATTATTATTATTATTATTATTATTGTTGTTGTTGTTGTTTTTGTTGAAGATGTGATTACACTGTCCTTGGGGGGTCTATGATATGAGATTATTTATGTTGAAGATTTGAATACAGTGCCCTTGAGGGGTCTATGATATGAGATTGTTTATGTTGAAGTTTTGAATACAGTGCCCTTGAGGGGTCTATGTTTAATGATTGATAATGTTGAAGATTTATTATCACTCCCCTTTAGGGGTCTGATATGAGACTGTCAATGTCAAGTATTTATATATTTTCATAGTGCCCTTTAGTGGTGTATAGAGTACATGTATGTTTCTTGTCGTTTTGTTTCTTTCTGGAGTAAGCGTTCATAAATATTGAATTGCGTTTCTCTGGAAGTTGCTTGTCTGTATGTATTAGCTTGCTTAGTCTCTCTTTTGTTCAAGTACCATTGTTTGTTTTCACATATTCCTTTATTATCACTTTGTTTCGTTTTTTCTTTAGACATTTCTGGCACGAGGTTATAGTCTTCACCTACATGTGATACAGGAGAGGTGTCTTTATTATTATTAAAAATAAAAAAAAAAAAAGAAAGAAAATGAAATTTACAGCTCTTGTTTTTGAGTGCTTCAGAGATTTCTCTTAGTTACACAGGAGTTTTTAACAGATGGAGATCTTTTGCCTCAACTGTGTTGGGTACCAGCCCCATCCCTGTAAAGCCCATCAATTGTGCCTCGTTCATGCAGTTAATGCTGTATTCGAGCACATCAGTGTTTTCTATCAGTTGCGCATTCCATGGTTTCAAGCCGCTGCACGATCTGGCAAGCTTGAGTGTCCCAATTATCCTTCACTGTTATAGCAGTTAAAGAAAGTACGGTCCACCAGCTAATCACTGAAAGGAATGCCCAGAATCAAGGTGTAGTTTGTTCTGTTTTGCGTTTGCTTTCAGTTTTGATCCTAGTTATCCTTTGGTTTTTTCATACTAGTCGCATTTAGCGCTTTTCATCTTATTTTACATTAATTCAATTGTTTTTGTATTTTATTTCCTAGATCATGAGTCTGAAGCTTTGCCATTGCCATTTATTGATCCCTCTTTTCGTTTACTTGTTCTGTTGGTGTATTGTGATATTAAATCTGGTGTCAAGTGAAAAGATTGTGTTTAATTATCACTTCAGTATTTTGGAAAGTTTTTGGTGCACCTTGTTTCATATTAGGCACAATAAGTAGGGGTTCAAGTTGCCACTACTTTTAATTCTGGGGTTTTTGTTACAAGAAACATTGTTAGATTTACCGGTAGTGATGATGGAATCTGTTTTTGCTAAGATCGCTTTTAGGAGCAATGTTAGTTTTAGTGTTGCTCGGATCTGTCTTTGCCGAGATCGCTATTACGAGTTTTTTTAGTTTGCAATGTTTCGTTTTATTTTCAACACCTCCAACGATATTTAATCCTTTATCTATTCCTATTAAAAATATGAGGAAAAGCGTTTGTATTATTGATCTTGATCTTTGTACCTTTACGCAATAATTTTAGTATTCTTATAAGCCAACGTTTCGCGTTGGTTTCCAATGCATTTCGCGTCCCACAATGTTAGTACATTGCTATTTGGCTTTCAAGCCTTCTCCTTGAAGATGACGTGGCCCTTGACATGTGCCGTTTACGGATCTATAATATCAGTTTGTAATTTTCGATTATTTGTTTAACAGTGCCTTTGATGGGTCTATGATATAAGATTCTTAATGTTGAAGATTTGCATACAGTGCCCTTGAGCGGTCTGTCATACAAGTTTGCTTATTTTGAAGATTTGTAAACACTGCCCTTGAAGGGGCTGATGTGAGACTGTTGATGTTGAACAATTGTATATCAGATAGTACCTTTGAGTGGTATATAGAGTATGTTTGTTGTAGTTTTGTTTCTTTCTAGATAAAGCGTTCACAAATATTTTATTGTGTTTCTTTGGAAGTTGCTTGTCTGTTAGCTTGCTTAGTTTCTGTTTTGTTAAGGCAGGTTGGGGTTATTTTTAATTTCGTATATATTCCCCCTCTTCTTTGTTGTCACATATTGTTTTATTTTCACTTGGTTTTTTCGTTTTTTCTGCAGACATTTTTGACACGAGGTTCTGGGCTTCATCTATCTGTAATACGGGAGAGGTATCTTTAATAATGGAGAAAATGAAATTTACAGCTCTTGTTTCCAGATCTTCCGGGACTTAGTTACGCAAGAGTTTTCAACAGATGGAGATCCTTTTATGACTTTTATACAACTGTGTTGGCTACCAATCTCATCCCTGTGAAGCACATCAATTGTACATTGATCTGCAGTATCTGCTGGATTGAAGCAAAATAATCAGTTTCCTCTATCAATTGCGCTTTCCATGGTTTCAAGTGGCTGCACGATCTGTGAACTACCCACTCAGATGATGGTCTCTTTCAAGGAATTTCCGCTAACATGGCCCTTTGGCCTCAACCTCTGTTGTGAACAATTAGTTACATTCTGTTGACACTCTCTAGCAAGTAGATGAGAAGTTCAAAATTATAATCACCTTGCTCTAGCCCTTTCTTTTTATCTCTATATGTTGGCTTGGCCGGCCAACGCACCCAATTTAATCAATGGTTTGTGTGTCCGGATGTGTAGTGGAGGCAAAATATGTAATTTGTGATGATCTTAAATTAGCATAAATTACTATTTTGCCGGCACGGATCAGAGGGCTGGGTGCGGGTTTGAGGTGCGCAGTGTATAGTGGGATTTGAGTTTAAATAGGTGGCCGTTAGAAAGGTGAGACATTCTACGGTCAGCCTTCGTCACGTTTTGGTCAATGTTTGGTTATATTTGTTTTTCCTATGTCATCAGTGGATGCAGGATTACGCTTCGTTTTGTTTAAATATTTAGTTCTGCTATTATAATTGTATCACTGTAAGATCATATATTTCGAATGACGCTTCGTCTTGTTTAAATATTTAGGTTTGCTATCAGAATTGTATCACTGTAAGATCGTATATTTGGAAAAGTATTTGTTTACAGTAGTTAGATAATAATACCCTAAACCCCCAAGGGTTGCGCCACTGCCTTGGTCGGGGCCACACGTTCCCCGTTTTCTCCACTTGCTGGTTTTTAGGGGTTTTCGTGTCCGGCTTTGGTGCACTTAAGTATTTGTCATTTATTCATACCTTGTATTATATGTTGAGATGGAATAAACGGGACGATGGCTTGGCCGGCCAACGCACCCAATTTAATCAATGGTTTGTGTGTCCGGATGTGTAGTGGAGGCAAAAT
>NW_027558246.1:0-5000 GCF_052425735.1 Oculina patagonica
CGAAGGATAAATTCATTTACTTTTCCATTGGTACGCTATTTATACCTAATCATACCTTTTTGGTACGCTTCGGCGGCATATCAGGCGAGTTTGGTCGAGCCATGGTTCGTATTTTGGCGAGACGTAGTCGAGCCAAAATACCCATGGCGAGACCAAACGAGCCTGATATGCTGCCGAAGCGTACCAAAAAGGTACGATTAGGGTATTTACCGTACCCAAATTCAGCCAAAAATCCGGTTATATTTATCGCTCTGTTAAAGCCATGCTTGCCACGTGTACGTACTGCAAATTGTGTTGACCTGCTTGTATTGATACTATTTTGGTCTTGCACACTTTTAACAAGTTCCCCTTCTGCCTTTTTTCTTTCAGTTTGTTTGGAGTTTCATTTTCAAAATTTTCAAAATCCAAATTTAGCGGAAAATGTGGAAATTCCGACTCCATTGTTTCAGTCTGAATGTCTCAGTACTCGTTGGCAAACATCACGCACTTGGCGAGCGCGCTCAAGTTTAGTTTTGGCGGGAAAGTTTTTCTCCTTTTACGACCGCTAAACACCGCTAAATTTAAATTACGAGGTTCTGGGGTACGGTAACACTACTTTTACTTCAAAGTGACCGTGATATCGTGGCATATCAGGTCAGTGACTTGATATCGTAGGATATCAGGACAGTAGATCGCGCTTCTGATTGGCTACTTTCGAATTTGGGTACGGTAATACGTTGTAACGAAGGATAAATTCATTTACTTTTCCATTGGTACGCTATTACGTTGTAACGAAGGATAAATTCATTTACTTTTCCATTGGTACGCTATTACGTTGTTACAAAGGATAAATTCATTTACTTTTCCATTGGTACGCTATTACGTTGTTACAAAGGATAAATTCATTTACTTTTCCATTGGTACGCTATTACGTTGTTACAAAGGATACATTCATTTACTTTTCCATTGGTACGCTATTACGTTGTAACGAAGGATAAATTCATTTACTTTTCCATTGGTACGCTATTACGTTGTTACAAAGGATAAATGCATGTACTTTTCCATTGGTACGCTATTACGTTGTTACAAAGGATAAATTCATTTACTTTTCCATTGGTACGCTATTACGTTGTTACAAAGGATAAATGCATTTACTTTTCCATTGGTACGCTATTACGTTGTTACAAAGGATACATTCATTTACTTTTCCATTGGTACGCTATTACGTTGTTACAAAGGATAAATGCATTTACTTTTCCATTGGTACGCTATTACGTTGTTACAAAGGATAAATGCATGTACTTTTCCATTGGTACGCTATTACGTTGTTACAAAGGATAAATTCATTTACTTTTCCATTGGTACGCTATTACGTTGTTACAAAGGATACATTCATTTACTTTTCCATTGGTACGCTATTACGTTGTAACGAAGGATAAATTCATTTACTTTTCCATTGGTACGCTATTACGTTGTTACAAAGGATAAATGCATGTACTTTTCCATTGGTACGCTATTACGTTGTTACAAAGGATAAATTCATTTACTTTTCCATTGGTACGCTATTACGTTGTTACAAAGGATAAATGCATTTACTTTTCCATTGGTACGCTATTACGTTGTTACAAAGGATAAATTCATTTACTTTTCCATTGGTACGCTATTACGTTTTATATAATAACCTGAATTCTACGCGCATTTTGATTGGTTCTTACTTATGATCTATCAGAGTACAGACACATAGATGACGTCACGCGGTGGTGTGACTTACGCGCGTGATCAGAGTTCATAGTCCAAATCAGAGTTGTCGGCAAAGTTTTTCAAACTTGCGGGGCCACAACAAAGCAAAAAAGTTCAGCTTAATTACAAATCTTCAGTGAGAAACAATCCGCCAAGCATCGTTCACCTTTCGAAGCATTTAACTGGGCGAAACAAGCTTGAAGAAGACAGTGAATTATTCGAGAAATTATCCGAAATCTGTATGAAAGTTTGACCGGTGTTGTACAGTTGGACGACGCCACGGAAACAAACGAATTGCGGTTGAACGCTTCGGTTAATGCTTACAGATTTGAACAACTTTCCAAATCGGAATAAAGGTTAGTTTTTTCATTGACTTTCAATTGACCATTTTTCTGTTTATTCAATCGGATTAACAATGCTTCGTGTTAACGAAAACTTAATAGTGAAATCAAAACAACTTAGTTAGCTCATCGGTACGGCAGCATTGCTCACACAGAAGTGTGCTGAAGTCTTGTGTTATTATATAAAACAAATAGATTTCATTTTGCCGTGCGTCTGTTCAGTAATAGATCACAGAAGACGTCAAAATGTGGTATGAACATCAGTGACCCACTCGGCTAGCGCCTCGTGGGCCACTTCTCCGTTCATACCACATTTTGACGTCATCTGTGATCTATTACTGAACAGACGCACGGCAAAATGAAATCTATTTGTTAAGTAACGAAGGATAAATTCATTTACTTTTCCATTGGTACGCTATTACGTTGTAACGAAGGATAAATTCATTTACTTTTCCATTGGTACGCTATTACGTTGTAACGAAGGATAAATTCATTTACTTTTCCATTGGTACGCTATTACGTTGTTACAAAGGATAAATTCATTTACTTTTCTATTGGTACGCTATTACGTTGTAACGAAGGATAAATTCATTTACTTTTCCATTGGTACGCTATTACGTTGTTACAAAGGATAAATTCATTTACTTTTCCATTGGTACGCTATTACGTTGTAACGAAGGATAAATTCATTTACTTTTCCATTGGTACGCTATTACGTTGTTACAAAGGATAAATGCATTTACTTTTCCATTGGTACGCTATTACGTTGTTACGAAGGATAAATTCATTTACTTTTCCATTGGTACGCTATTACGTTGTAACGAAGGATAAATTCATTTACTTTTCCATTGGTACGCTATTACGTTGTTACAAAGGATAAATTCATTTACTTTTCTATTGGTACGCTATTACGTTGTAACGAAGGATAAATTCATTTACTTTTCCATTGGTACGCTATTACGTTCTTACAAAGGATAAATTCATTTACTTTTCCATTGGTACGCTATTACGTTGTAACGAAGGATAAATTCATTTACTTTTCCATTGGTACGCTATTACGTTGTTACAAAGGATAAATGCATTTACTTTTCCATTGGTACGTTATTACGTTGTTACGAAGGATAAATTCATTTACTTTTCCATTGGTACGCTATTACGTTGTAACAAAGGATAAATTCATTTACTTTTCTATTGGTACGCTATTACGTTGTTACGAAGGATAAATTCATTTACGTTTCCATTGGTACGCTATTACGTTGTAACGAAGGATAAATTCATTTACTTTTCCATTGGTACGCTATTACGTTGTAACGAAGGATAAATTCATTTACGTTTCCATTGGTACGCTATTACGTTGTAACGAAGGATAAATTCATTTACTTTTCCATTGGTACGCTATTACGTTGTAACGAAGGATAAATTCATTTACTTTTCCATTGGTACGCTATTACGTTGTAACGAAGGATAAATGCATTTACTTTTCCATTGGTACGCTATTACGTTGTTACGAAGGATAAATTCATTTACTTTTCCATTGGTACGCTATTACGTTGTTACGAAGGATAAATTCATTTACTTTTCCATTGGTACGCTATTACGTTGTTACAAAGGATAAATTCATTTACTTTTCCATTGGTACGCTATTACGTTGTTACAAAGGATAAATTCATTTACTTTTCCATTGGTACGCTATTACGTTGTAACGAAGGATAAATGCGTTTACTTTTCCATTGGTACGCTATTACGTTGTTATGAAGGATAAATGCGTTTACTTTTCTATTGGTACGCTATTACGTTGTAACGAAGGATAAATTCATTTACTTTTCCATTGGTACGCTATTACGTTGTTACAAAGGATAAATTCATTTACTTTTCCATTGGTACGCTATTACGTTGTAACGAAGGATAAATGCGTTTACTTTTCCATTGGTACGCTATTACGTTGTTATGAAGGATAAATGCGTTTACTTTTCTATTGGTACGCTATTACGTTGTAACGAAGGATAAATTCATTTACTTTTCCATTGGTACGCTATTACGTTGTTACAAAGGATAAATTCATTTACTTTTCCATTGGTACGCTATTACGTTGTTACAAAGGATAAATTCATTTACTTTTCCATTGGTACGCTATTACGTTGTAACGAAGGATAAATGCGTTTACTTTTCTATTGGTACGCTATTACGTTGTTATGAAGGATAAATGCGTTTACTTTTCCATTGGTACGCTATTACGTTGTTACAAAGGATAAATTCATTTACTTTTCCATTGGTACGCTATTACGTTGTAACAAAGGATAAATTCATTTACTCTTCCATTGGTACGCTATTACGTTGTTACAAAGGATAAATTCATTTACTTTTCCATTGGTACGCTATTACGTTGTAACGAAGGATAAATGGGTTTACTTTTCTATTGGTACGCTATTACGTTGTTATGAAGGATAAATGCGTTTACGTTTCCATTGGTACGCTATTACGTTGTTATGAAGGATAAATTCATTTACTTTTCCATTGGTACGCTATTACGTTGTTACAAAGGATAAATTCATTTACTTTTCCATTGGTACGCTATTACGTTGTAACAAAGGATAAATTCATTTACTTTTCCATTGGTACGCTATTACGTTGTTACAAAGGATACATTCATTTACTTTTCCATTGGTACGCTATTACGTTGTTACAAAGGATAAATTCATTTACTTTTCCATTGGTACGCTATTACGTTGTTATGAAGGATAAATGCGTTTACTTTTCCATTGGTACGCTATTACGTTGTTATGAAGGATAAATGCGTTTACTTTTCCATTGGTACGCTATTACGTTGTTATGAAGGATAAATGCGTTTACGTTTCCATTGGTACGCTATTACGTTGTTATGAAGGATAAATGCGTTTACTTTTCCATTGGTACGCTATTACGTTGTTACAAAGGATAAAT
>NW_027558246.1:10000-12259 GCF_052425735.1 Oculina patagonica
TTCATTTACTTTTCCATTGGTACGCTATTACGTTGTAACGAAGGATAAATTCATTTACTTTTCCATTGGTACGCTATTACGTTGTAACGAAGGATAAATTCATTTACTTTTCCATTGGTACGCTATTACGTTGTAACGAAGGATAAATTCATTTACTTTTCCATTGGTACGCTATTACGTTGTTACAAAGGATAAATTCATTTACTTTTCCATTGGTACGCTATTACGTTGTTACAAAGGATAAATTCATTTACTTTTCCATTGGTACGCTATTACGTTGTAACGAAGGATAAATGCGTTTACTTTTCTATTGGTACGCTATTACGTTGTTATGAAGGATAAATGCGTTTACTTTTCCATTGGTACGCTATTACGTTGTAACAAAGGATAAATGCATTTACTTTTCCATTGGTACGCTATTACGTTGTTACAAAGGATAAATTCATTTACTTTTCCATTGGTACGCTATTACGTTGTAACGAAGGATAAATTCATTTACTTTTTCATTGGTACGCTATTACGTTGTAACAAAGGATAAATTCATTTACTTTTCCATTGGTACGCTATTACGTTGTTATGAAGGATAAATGCGTTTACTTTTCCATTGGTACGCTATTACGTTGTTACAAAGGATAAATTCATTTACTTTTCCATTGGTACGCTATTACGTTGTAACAAAGGATAAATTCATTTACTTTTCCATTGGTACGCTATTACGTTGTTACAAAGGATAAATTCATTTACTTTTCCATTGGTACGCTATTACGTTGTAACGAAGGATAAATTCATTTACTTTTCCATTGGTACGCTATTACGTTGTTACAAAGGATAAATTCATTTACTTTTCCATTGGTACGCTATTACGTTGTTACAAAGGATAAATTCATTTACTTTTCCATTGGTACGCTATTACGTTGTTACAAAGGATAAATTCATTTACTTTTCCATTGGTACGCTATTACGTTGTTATGAAGGATAAATGCGTTTACTTTTCCATTGGTACGCTATTACGTTGTTATGAAGGATAAATGCGTTTACTTTTCTATTGGTACGCTATTACGTTGTTATGAAGGATAAATGCGTTTACTTTTCCATTGGTACGCTATTACGTTGTAACGAAGGATAAATGCGTTTACTTTTCTATTGGTACGCTATTACGTTGTAACAAAGGATAAATTCATTTACTCTTCCATTGGTACGCTATTACGTTGTTACAAAGGATAAATTCATTTACTTTTCCATTGGTACGCTATTACGTTGTTACAAAGGATAAATTCATTTACTTTTCCATTGGTACGCTATTACGTTGTTACAAAGAATAAATTCATTTACTTTTCCATTGGTACGCTATTACGTTGTTACAAAGGATGAATTCATTTACTTTTTTATTGGTACGCTATTACGTTGTTATGAAGGATAAATGCGTTTACTTTTCCATTGGTACGCTATTACGATGATTGCCTTTCTTCTCCCATTGAAAAATGCGTTTCTTTTATCGTTTCTTTTGTAATGCGTTTCTTTATGCTTTTCTCCGATACACACTTAGCATTGGATGTTTTTATATTTACATAGAGAGAATGTTATTTCGTTGGTACAGGTAGCAAGATCATAAACTTAGTTGTGAATGTCCTAAAACAGGCAGCATATGACTCAATGCAGACACTGGAGTGTCAGACCAAAGTAAAAATGTCTGAATATAAAGTGAAACTTCTGTGCAGAGGTTCCACTACTCTGGCCCCAGTTGGCTATCCAGATAAATCACTGTCCGCTGGATAGCAAAGTAGGTTTTGTATGACCACTGGACATTGATTTATCCAGTGGATAGCGTTATCCACCCTTTGAACTGGGTCCTGGTGTTCAAATAGTGCAGTTGAGTCAACCATAATATATATCTTTTGTTGAGAAGGTATGCAAACAAGTTGAAGGGTCACGTGAAACTGCTGGGACCTGCAATAACAGCTATTGTTCCCCAGTACACATGAACTTGTCAAGGACATGGAACACTGTAGCAACTAAGTGGTGTAATGTTGGACACCTTGAACAATGGGCTTAAATGAAGAAAGTGCAAATTGATGTAACATACTTAATCACACCAAACTAATAAATAAAATATAAAGCAACTTTATTTACAGTTATTCCAAATACAATTTTACTTTATACACTGATTATTTAGAATAAAACAATGGGGACAAAAATCCAGAATCACTGCAGCCAATGCTTGCTCTGCACTGCAAAGTAATTTTTGTCTCCTGCTTTGCA
>NW_027558247.1:0-12274 GCF_052425735.1 Oculina patagonica
ACAAAATATTTAAACACGGACCTTAGCGGGAGATGACGCTCGGAAGACATCTTGCTTAAACTGAACTAAAACTGTGCTTCGATGACGCATAAAAATCCACGCCACCATTACAGGATAGGACGTGCTTAAAACGCGAACAGAAATTGTTTATTCGAGGGGATTTCGACGGTGCAGGAAGGGGACGGGGGGGGGGGAGGCATGGCGGTGCTGGTGGTGGAGAACTTGAAAGGCATCTTCAACAACATTTACTTAATATAAGATGTGGTGTAAGAGTATTGTGGTGAAGATCGAAATTAGTTAAAAGCGAAAGTCCCTCCCCCCCCCCCCCCACCGACTCCAAGCAAATCATCAGTTAAACACTGTTGGCAAACGACGAAGTGTTCGTTGTTTATTGTTAAGTGCATTTTCATTTCGGAACCTTTAGCAATTTTATATTTCGAAGCTCATTTCTTCGCACCCAATTTTTTTAATTTCAGTTTAAATCTTTTTGTAGAGTTAGTCCGTCTGAAAGAACTTACAATACGACATATAATCATAAAAAAAATTTTACTGAACAAACGTGTAATATTCGAGGGAGACATTTTCCAATATTTTCCTTAACTGAGATATTCAGTCCTACAATAAAACGATTAGACGTAAAGATTTTTCGCTCAAAATTGATTCATGCGAAATGATTACTGCTAACGAAAAGCTGTAAGAGCAAGTATATAACAAATTTTACCAAGGAATCTATTTTTTCTTTCTCGCTCGCTTCCTATCATAGTTTGCTCGCATTTCTCGAAAAAAAAAATAAACCTTCGCAGCTACGCTAAACAACGAAAAAACAGCGAGAGATGAAAGAAATCAGAAGCGTTAAATAGTGTGACATACCTTGACTGGCTTGAGAAACAACAACGACCATGAAGAAAATTAAGAACACGGACCTTAGCGGGAGATGACGCTCGGAGGACATCTTGCTTAAACTGAACTAAAACTGTGCTTGAATTGTGCATAAAGATCCACGTCACCATTACAGGATAAGACATGCTTAAAACGCGAACAGAAATTGTTTACTCGAGGGGGTTTCGACGGCGCAGGGAGGGGGCGAGGTGTGGGGGGGGGGGGGTCGTGGTGGTGTTAATGAAGGAGACTTTGCAAGGCATCAGCAACATTTACTTAATGTAAGATGTGGTGTAAGAGTACTGTGGTTAAGATAGAAATGAGTTAAAAGGAAAATCCCCCCCCCCCCCCGACTCTAAGCTAATCATCAGTTAAACGCTGTCGGCAAACAATGACATGTTTCTTGTGTTTTGTAAAGTACATTTTCATTTCGGAACCTTTAGCGAATTTTAATTCAAAACTCTTTTCTTCGAACTCAGTTTTCAATTTCAGTTTTAATTTTTTTAGAGTTAGTCCGCCTGAAAAAAACTACAATCCGACAATTATTTTAATAAAATAATGTATTGAACAAACGTGTAATATTCGAGGGAGACATTTTCCTGTTTCTTTATAAGTTATTAAATCCCGCAATCAAATGTTACACGCTAAAACGTTTCACTTTACACTGACTTATGGTAGGCAAAATGATATAACTGTTAACAAAAATCTGTAAGAGCATATTAATAACAATTTTTGCCAAGGAATCTATTTTTCGTACTCTCTCGCTTCCTATTATAGTTTACTGCTCGCATTTCTCGAAAAAAAAAATGGCCTTCGCGGTTCCGCTCTAAAACGAAAAAAAAAAAAAACAGAAAGGAAAGAAATCAGAACCGCTTTATAGTGTGACATACCTTGACTAGGTTGGGCAACAACAGCGAACATGAAGAAAATTAAAAACAACTGCTTCGGCGGGAGATGACACTTGGAGGACATCTTGCTTAAACTGAACTAAAACTGTACTTGGATG
Source organism: Oculina patagonica (assembly GCF_052425735.1). Lineage (NCBI taxonomy): Eukaryota > Metazoa > Cnidaria > Anthozoa > Scleractinia > Oculinidae > Oculina > Oculina patagonica. The sequence goes on from NW_027558247.1 coordinate 1,886, forward strand.
ATGCATAAAAATCCACGTCACCGTTACAGGATAAGACATGCTTAAAACGCGAACAGAAATTGTTTAATCGAGGGGGTTTCGACGGCGCAGGGAGGGGGGGGCGTAGTGGTGTAAGTGAAGGAGACTTTGCAAGGCATCATCAACATTTACTTAATATAAGATGTGGTGTAAGAGTATTGTGGTTAAGATAGAAATAAGTTAAAGGGAAGGTCCCCCCCCCCGACTCTTAGCTAACCATCAGTTAAACGCTGTCGGCAAACAATGACGTGTTTCTTGTGTTTTGTAAAGTGCATTTTCATTTCGGAACCTTTAGCGAATTTTTATTTCGAAACTCTTTTCTTCGAACTCAGTTTTCAATTTCAGTTTTAATTTTTTTAGAGTTAGTCCACCTGAAAAAGTTACAATCCGACAAATTATTATAAAAAAATAATTTATTCAACAAACATGTAATATTCGAGGGAGCTATTTTCCTATGTTTCCTCATAAGTTATTAAATCCCGCAATCAAATGTTACATGCTAAAACGTTTCACTTTACACTGACTTAGGCAAAAATTAAATGATAACTGCTAACGAAAAACAGTAAGAGCAAATAAATAACAATTTTTGCCAAGGGATCTATTTTTCGTACTCGCTCACTTCCTATCATAGTTTACTGCTCGCATTTCTCGAAAAAAAAAAAAATGACCTTCGCGGTTCCGCTCTAAAACGAAGAAGAAAAAAACAGAAGCGAAAGAAATCAGAACCGCTTTATAGTGTGACATACCTTGACTAGGTTGGGCAACAACAGCGACCATGAAGAAAATTAAGAACAACTGCTTCAGCGGGAGATGACGCTCGGAGGACATCTTGCTTAAACTGAACTAAAACTGTACTTGGATGATGTATAAAAATCCACGTCACCGTTACAGGATAAGACATGTTAAAGTGTACGCAAAATAATTAATTGAGGAGGGGTGTGTGAGAAAAAAGTGTCTCCATCACGATTTGCGTTAAAGATATTGTGTGGTTGACGTAGAAGTTAGAAATCAAGAACACCCCCTCCCCACCCCCCCCCCCACTACCACCCTCCCTCCATCCCTTCAACAAACACACGAAAAACACATTGCTTACCGCTGTTGGCAAAATAGACCGCATTTAACTCGTTTTATGTAGCGAATTTGGATTTCGAGACGTTTAAATGTCTTTTTTTAATTTTGCCTTTTATTCTTGAATTTCCAATTTATTGAAGGTAATCTTCGAAAGCGATTTTCCCGCTGTCCTTACAAAGAAGCAATTCATTACTAGGGTAAAATATTTCGCTGTTAAAATATATATTATAATTGTATGAAAATCGTCTAGATTTCGGTCCGAACTGGTCCGAAAAAGGCAAGTCGCGGTTCTGCATATGTAAGCTGTCTATGTGCTTGATTAAATATATTTACAAAGAACGACTTGAAACTTACCTCTTCCGATCAGTGTTCTTCAGACCAAAGTGCCAAAATGTGATTAGAAAAAAAAGTTTGGGTGTCTTCATCTCGTATTACTAAAGCCGCACAAGACGTTGGCTCGTTTGTATTACAGTACAATACGCAGGGTTCAAGTGACGATTTTCGTTCCCTGGTTCTTCGCTCTGTTACCCGTTCGGGTCCTTACGCGTTGTCGAGACAATAACAAAAGGTCCTGGGTGTTGCGTTACGATCTATGACAAACTGTCAAGAAAGTCAACTTAACCTCTATTGACATATATACAGATTGTTTTGAAATTTTTTGTTGCATGAATTTTTAATTTTCTGTACAATTACTGTATTCCTAATTACTTTCATGTACCAGGTTCTGGCGTTACCGATTTCAAAAATCTGAAAAATTGAGTTCGCATCGACAAAGCGCAGGAAGACAGAGTTCTGCAGGACCTATATTCAAAATACAGTAGTTATAAAATACGAAATGCTTTTTATTGAGCCCTGCTTTTAGCTTAGATGCCAAAAGCCGTTGAGAGTGGTCCATTTTGATCCCACGCAGTATCGTCTGTTCCACAAACAACAGTCAGGATTGTTGGAGTCAAGTTTCACCTTTATACGAAGTATCTTTCAATCGTGTTGGCCTCACATAATACAATGTCCGTGTAAATCGAATATGAAGCAATTTTCCATTTTATTGTAGTCAAATTTCAACTTATGAAATATCTTTTGATACTTTTTTGCGTTCAATTACATTGAAACGTATGACGCCTCTTTCGATGTTGAAGAACACGTAAATGCACGAAAAGGCAAAAGGGTACCTTTCGACTGTGTAGCGCCCTGTAGCGCTCGTCTAATTTCACAACACAACGCTTTGTTCAGTCACTCTTATTGGATCTGATCGTGTGAAGCATCGCTCGTTGGAATCGCATCCACTGTTCAAAGTATCACGATATGATCGTGAAGTCGTGTATTTCGACGCAAGATGTATATTTTTTTTTATCTTTCGACGACATTCTTTGGCTAACAGATTTAACCATACAAAGCATTTTTGATCTTATAAGAGTCATTTTCGATCGCGCAAAGCAAATGCCACCTTCGTGTGTTCAGGCTAGAATCAATATTGACCATTCCCTCGCAGCTAGCAAAACAATCTGAATATGGGCGCGGAGGAATGGGGCGAGAAAGGGCCATTCTTGCCCAGTTACTTCGCGCCTTAAGGACAACGCTTGCTACAAAATATATGTTACAATACAAAACACCGATCGTTGGAATTGAAAAAAAAAATATTACTGACACCCTGTTACTCGTTCACAAAGTTGAACTCGTAATTAGTCCGGCGGCTTAGCTCGAAATTTTAGTTGAATTGTGCACTTTTTGATACAAGCATGAAACTTGGCACAATGAAAGTGGTCACCAACAGAAGTTTCTTCAGATATAGTGTCAAGCCCGAAAACGCCAGTTTCCATGGAAACCGTAATTTATTAAATAAATGAAATTTCGTGAAATATTTGTTTGTCCTGGTTTATAGACAAATACTATTATGTCAGGAAGTGATATCAAGTCGCACGTACAAAATTTAGAATGAAATGCTGTAATTGAGACTGTTCATGTGCAGCCCTATATTTAGTCCTATTTTCCTTCTGTTAGCGATCGGTTCACCGATCGCGAGAGACCTGGACGCTAGCGCAAATCGAAAGACGCCAGGGAGCAAAGGGCGGGGAACGAAAAATCTTTTCCCATGCAATAAGTTCCTTGTAAATTATTGGTATCAAACAGATGGTAAAAAATGACAATTTTAAGCCTAATTTAAAGCATTCACATCTGTATTTATGAATAAAAATCTACAGTAATAGGTTTATAAAAGTACAAGAAGAAGTACTTCGTGGGGGAGGGGCCTCTCGGCTGAAAATTTCATTGCTGTTTTCTAGCTGAAAATAGGAAATTGGCGTTGGCACTATAATTATCAAGAATTGATTAGTATACGAATGCTTGTAATCCCGCAAAGTTTGGTGCTTGTATCAAAAATCGCATAATTCAGGAGCTAAGCCGCCGGACTAATGGCTAGACATGCCGGTCGTTATGTAATCGGAACAATATTTAGAGGAAGGCAAAGGTACAATTATTTTCCTTTCCTCGTCGCGATTTCAAGTCACACACAAAACTCCTTACTTACTACAGATATGACACCAAAGAGCTACGGATTATTTGCCAAGAGGTCTGTTATTACCCAATAACTGATTTGACCGCGCGCTATTCTTGTTTCCAGAGTCAGCTATAAAAGTTATAAAACTAAATCGGGGCCTGTTCTACAAAATGGAACCATTACTGTTGATTTCTCTATGATCTAGTAGGTATGATTGTAAGCTCCTCGATATGTGCTTGAAATGTAAGACAGCGCCATTCATTTACGGAGGTGCGGTGACCTAATTGTTAGCGCGCTGCACTGGATCGAGCGGTCCGTGTTCGAGCCCTGGCCGGGGTCATTGTGTTGTGTTCTTGGGCAAGACACTTTACTGTCATAATGCCTCTCTTCACCCAGGTGTATAAATAGGTACCAGCGAATTTACTGCTAGGGGTAACCCTGCGATGGACTAGCATCCCATCAGGGGAGAGTAGAAATGCTTCTAGTCGCTTCATGCTACAGAACCTGGGATAAGATCCGGCCTGTATGGGCCACTAGGTTCGACGCAGACTTACCTATCATTTGCTTAATTGGAAACATAACAAGATGACATCCCACATGCGTAGTATTAACATGTTAACTCCTTCTTTACACCTCCATTAAAATGCTTTACAGTTGTTTACAACAACAGTTTTATTTATTATTTTTTTTAGCTACATTTTTATAACGTATACTTGGAAATACTGAGTGATTTAACTTTTAAGTAAATACCTCATTATAGGAAATTAACGCTTCATGAAATTAACGCGAATTGTCGTGAATTGTATTACTTAATATTCAGTGTCCATGAGTCCACAACCAAAAAAAAAAAATATGCCAGTAACTAATATTCAGTGTCCATGAGTCAATAGTTAATATTCAGTGTCCATGAGTCAATAACTAATAGCTAACTAATATTCAGTGTCAATGAGTCAGTAACTTATATGTAGTGTCCATGCGTCAGTCACTAATATTCAGTGTCCATGAGTCAATAAACATGGGAGGCACGGTGGCCTAATGGTTAGAGCGCCGGACTCCGGATCGAGCGGTCCGAGTTCGAGCCCCGGCCGGGGTCACTTGTGTTGTGTTCTTGGGCAAGACACTTTACTCTCATGGTGCCCCTCTCTACCGGCGACATAATGCTGGGGGGGGGGGACTCTGCAATGGACTAGCATCCCATTCAGGGGGGAGTAGAAATATTCCTAGCCGCTTAATGCTACGGAAACCGGGATAAGCTCCGGCAGTGTGAGCCGCTTGGCTCGTGGCTTCTCCTTATGAGTCAATAAACAAATTTCAGTGTCCATGAGTCAATAACTAATAGCTAACTAATATTCAGTGTCAATGAGTCAGTAACTAATATTTAGCGTCCATGCGTCAGTGACTAATATTCAGTGTCCATGAGTCAATAACTAATAGCTAACTAATATTCAGCGTCAATGAGTCAGTAACTAATATTGAACGTCCGTGAGTCAAAAACTAATATTCGGTGTCCATGAGTCAATAACTAATATTCAGTGTCCATGAGACAATAACTAGTATTCAGTGTCCATGAGTCAATAACTAATATTCAGTCTCCATGAGTCAATAACTAATACCCAGCGTGCATGAGTCAGTAACTAAGATTCTATGTCCATAAGTCAATAATAAGTATTTCAATGTCCATGAGTCTGACACTGATGTTACTCAACATGTAATGCTAACGCCCTCGCCATGAGTCGATCTGTCATTGGCGCATTTTCTTTCATTGCTTTTCTTTCTGTTAATAAGCTCCTGAAACAGAGAATAGAACATTAAAATTAGTTTTATTTTAAAAAGGCTAAAAAGGATAAAAGTTCTAAAATCACAACGTTTTCGATGCTATGTCATCCTCATTGATATCAAAATGAACATTTACATTGAACTTGGTTTTGTGTTGTTATGTAATTCCCGAGGGAAACAGTTTGGCGATAAAACAGTTCATCTATTTGGTTGATGTTTGTTTCTCGCAAGCACAATCAACAGGCCTTCTATTATTTTGCGTCGAAAAGTTTTTTTTTTTTTTCGTAAACGCGATGTTCCATGTGTGTATGTGATCTGGATTTTTTGCGAGGTGGCGGGCTGGCTCCAAGTTATGGGTCTTGTTCTCGTGCCCTACGTTAACTTTTGTTTCGCCAATGTAAGTTTTGGCAATATCACTGATGGTGACCAAGCGTCGAGAACGTTTTTCCTTTTTAGCCTTTTTCAAATAATTGTTATCGAGCAAACATTATGGCAACATTCAAATTCGTATTATTTTCATTTTAAAATTACATATGAGGAAGTCTTACATCTGAATAAAAAGTGTCACTTTACCTAACCAACTGGTGATGCTGTTTTCGCGGAGAATTTAGGGCTGCGTGAATTAGAGATAAGTTGAAGATATCTCGCTGTACAAAGGAATAAAAGTAAAGCAATACAGTAAACACCCGCATATAAGAACAAGTGGATTAAGAACATCAGGCTGAAAGTTAGCCAATAAAGTATCATATATGAGGCAGAGAGTATCATATAAAGGAGGCAGCGTGGCCGAGTCCCGTTCTGATCACTAGCTGGTGTTGTTCTCGGTAGTCCCGAGTTCAACTCATTGGCTGCGTTTGTAAATAGCCAACTGGTCTGCCTCCTGCCAGTCGGGATTTTTAACCATGTTATGTTCATTTACAATGACCAATTAAGTGGCCAATTAAGTATATTATTATTATCATATATAAGAACCAATTCAGCCTAAAAAACAAAACATGTTCTTATATAAAAGAAATAGGATGCCAGAATAAGACAGTACCTCATATTAAAGTAATATGGTGCGCATGCTAGTATTTATATAGTATTTATTTCTTTAAAATTAATTTTTTAGTGTAAGTAATAAAACATTGTATGTTAATTAAATCTCTAGTAATGTATAACGTATAGTATTTTTGAAACAAATTTTAAGAACATTTTCAGACTGATTTTTCACTAAACACCCAGTAAATAAGAGCTTCATCAGCTCGAACCCAAAATCAAAGGTTCCGCTCTTATTCGGGTGTTTAGTAGATAAAAACATAAAAAATATCACATTCTAATCTTATAAAACATTGAAATTTTTACGATGTTTGCATACTTGCGCGTTGCTGCCTCCGATTTTGACGATTTTGTAACGGAGAGGTTTCAAGATTTCCACGGCGTTGTCAAAGTTTCCCTGTGGGGAAAAAATATTTCTTATTTTATACAGTGCTTTAAATAAGCTGTGGTAACATTTGATCCACTAACTTAATATAACAGCCTTCGATTACTAATAATATTCGACCGAAATGTTCGAATTATGTTTATTAGTGAAATGGACTCACTACGCTCAGGTATGTGCACTTTGCTCATCTCCAGACTGAGGTAACACACTGGCCTAGCAGTACACAGCTGTTTCCTCCTCTTTGGGACTCGTCAGCACTGCGTAAGGCATGGTGGTAATGGGAGAAAAGTTCTTATTTCTCCCACTTCAGTGATCCAACACTTGTGGTACACAAGGTGGATCTCTGGAGACGAGCGCACCAGTAGTCTTAAGCGGCCTTCACACGACAAACTAAAGTTGGCAAACTCATGTTGGCAAGCTCAAGTTGATGTGTGTGAACGACACAACAACAGTTGACAAACAAGTTGGCAAACTGTTGGCGAGAATAGAGACAAGTTCTATTTTGTCGCCAACAGTTGGCCAACTTGTTTGCCGTTGCTGCGTCGTTCACACACACCAACTCGAGTTTGCCAACACGAGTTGGCCAATAGTTTGTCGTGTGAAGGCCGCTTTAGACTACCGTCTCCTTACGATTCCAATGCATTGCCAAGCAGGTAAACAAACGAAGAAAGATTTCTTAGACCTTACTAGGAAACAATTTTCAGTGACTTTATAACGCTAGTTAAAATAAAGCAATAAATTTAAGTTCTGAACTTTGCTTTACTGTCTATGGCATAACTTTGCTGTTTAGATCAGATAGAGATTAGCCAATTAAGGTTTATTTAAAAAAATGAAATAGAGGTACAAAATTTAGAAATTTCATTAAACTTTTTTTTTTTTTTTGAAAAACAAAATTCCAATGGCCATAATAAGGCTTCAATCTCTACAGTGAAAAAAATATTAATACTTTCCTGATACGATCGTTTTGTAAAATTCATTAATTATTCATGAGGGTGCAAACCATTCCCAGCACAGTATTCAGATCACATGTTCACAACTGTAAACCCCAATACAAATCAAACAAAAGGATTAACTTTAGATACAAACTCCTGCTCAGCTAATTAGTATTCATTAACTTTTGATACAGATCTCTTCTGATTCGCATAACAAAACTTTGCATTCAATTCATTGTTTTCATTTCACAAGTAGAATAAAATATTCGCGTCCGATCTGTATGGGCGTTTACAATGGCTCGCCTATCGGCTCGCCATTGTAACCGCCCATACAGATATTCCGCTCATATTTTATCTACTACTTACAAAAATTAATTTGCACATGCTTTTTGTTTCATTTTCTTATGAGAAAACACACCATTTCTAATGTGAGCCAAAAGTCTGATCAAATAAAAATAAGGGTAACTCATTTTAGCTTCAAATTTGCTGCAGCCTATTACAAAAATTAATTTGCACATTATTTACACTCAAATAAAACCTGCAACAACCTTAAAAAAGATATATATGACTTTCACAAGAACTTCATAATTCTCTTGCCCTGATGTACCTAAATTCTGTTACTTTTCCCTAATCTCGACAAAAACAACTGAATCATTTTCTGAATTTGTCCTATTTGTAGCAAACTACGAAATACAGTCAACTCCCTCTATAACGGACACCTTCGGGACCACCATTTGGTGTCCGTAATACAGGAATTCCATAGTAGCGAGAGTTATGTTCAGTAATTCTTATTCGCCGCGACTTTAACTTCTGTCCGTAATAACGGGGTGTCCGTACAGCGAGGTGTCCGCAAGGCGAGAGTTGACTGTATATGGAGAGAGTTAAAAAAAGAAACCACAACAGTGTACAGTATTTTGATTTATGAGGCGGTGGAATTGCCCTTTCTCTTGCTCCCTCTTTAACTATTGGGATATTGTCCTGATGTACCGCGATATTCTCCGAACCAAAGTTATAAGAAATGTGGGGAAAACAGCGATGAGGCTTGATATTTGGAGCTTAGCACCAAAAGGATTCATCTTACCTTATCAGCTTGTTCAAATGCTTCACAGATGGCCAGACCAACCTCTCTAGAAACATCACAGTTAGTTCCTGAACCATCCCTACAGAATCACACAGAAAATTGGTGCCGGTAGGATTATGTCGGTTTTCACTTGAGTGTCGAACGTAATTCGCATTTGCATTGGTTTTGCATTACTACCCTCAGTGATTGGTTTACAACTCCGCGCCACTTTCTTATAGCCAATCAGGAGTAAAACATGTATTTGATTCGAGTTTTGATTGGTTCACTGGATTGTCTTTGTCCCTTGTAATTAGCCAGAATGATTACCTTGGTTTTGGTTTTACGACCCTCAATTAAAAACTGCTCAATAAATAAGCAATTGGTACCGGCGAGTTAATGCTGGGGGTTTCCCTGTGATCCATCCAGGGGGATGTAGAAATACCCCTAGTGGCTTTATGCAACAGGAACTGGGATAAGCTCCGGCAGTGAGCTTAGTGCGACATCGCCGTGAACAAATAGCGCCCAAATCGGCGCTAGCATGTGCGCAACAACTGGCCTCAGAATGCAAGGTAAGAAGAAGAAGGATTGTCTTCTTTGTCTTTATGACCTGTACAAATAACAGTTTAATTTATTATTCGCGCGTTATTCTTGTGTCACGCGTCACAGAACATGCGTCACTTAAATTCCATGCGCAAGTGTCACGGCAGAACCTGCGATGGACTAGCATGGAGAGATTAGCAATACGCTATTTTTTTTAAATGATACTTGTTCTCTAAAATATTATAGTATGCTTGCTGAAACGCTCGTATAACAATAAAACTAAAACTCCGCTACAACTTTACCTGACGTAGTCTCTTAGTGATGCCATGAGTTTTAATGTGGCATCTTCATTCTTTGCTCCTAATGTACACATCAGCATGTGGACGTCATTGAAGACCTTAAAAAAATAGAAAGTTGGTATTGTCAAGAAGGCATTAAAAGGAAATGTAGAGTGAAATAACAGTACGTACCAAAATATGATCATCCGTGTGAGACTGCCATAGGTGAAGCAGATCTTTCCATCGACTACCAACATCAACACCTGGCAATTAAAAAATTATATCGTTACATGTAACTGACCACAAATAATTGGCAAACTGATTACGAATGTCCCGAGCTCTGATACCGGTTTTGTAAGCAGACATGCGTTACTAGTATTTTCACTACTTCATTGTAGCTTCCTGAGATGTACCGTTAGCGACAGACACTAACTTTTGTTTCATTCTTATATTAGTTGAAAAACTATCACGTGTAACCCTCGATAAAAAAAAGTTTGATTGATTGATTGATTGATTGATTGATTGATTGATTGATTGATTGATTGATTGATTGATTGAAATGTATTGCACGAATACTTTCACAGATCCGCGGCCAAACAATCTTGCAAAGCGTTTGCAAGACCAGCGCAGCTCTGCAAAATTGCAAAGTGGGGCTGGGAAATCAAAGAATTATCCCAATACAGTTGAAGTAGAATGGAGGTAGACGATTTTGTACAAATGCCTACCAAATGTTCAATCTACCTTTCCTTGGACATTGTAGATTTCCAAAGTTCTTCCGATGCGATTTTTGAAATAGC
>NW_027558248.1:0-12265 GCF_052425735.1 Oculina patagonica
GGTTATCATGTTGAGTTCACATGCTACTGTATATTGGCTGAATGCTCTCAACCAATCACATGTTTCAAAGGAATTCTAATGTATAATAATAGACCTTACCAGCATTTCGCTTGGATACCTGCAAACCAATAGTTTCTAGGCAAGGCTTGTGTGGACAGTTTTATATTTTGTATTTTGTCCACCTGAGCCTCAACTTGAAAACATTGTTTGTGGGTATCAAGCATAATGCAGGAGCAATCTATTGCATTTTAAGGATGAGTGCGGTTGTTATGATTTGTAAGTAAACTCACACAATTGTCTCATCCTTGTTTTGTTCTCTGTGTAGCTTGTATTTGAGTCAATTTGTGATTTTTATTTAAATTTGGCACCCACAAGAATAAAATTGAAAAGAGTTTAAATTTTTAAAAACCTGATCGATATTGTGACAGGTGTACTATATCCAGTTTATGTTTAAGTGGGTTTTTGTGCGAAGAGGTATTGTGTGATGTCCCAAATAACAGCTGCAAATCTTAAGTTTGTTTCCCAGTCATCTTCAAACAATTACTACAGATGCTGAAATAACTGGCATGACCGATCCATCGAAATCAATTAATCAATAGTCAAAATAAGATAAGTTATTTAATTGTGCACATTTCCATTTGAAAGATGCATGGGTACAGAGGGCAATTTTGGTTAATTCATGGTTCTTTCGACCAATCACAAAATAATTGTTTTGGGTGTACTACAGAATTGTTAATGCCATTTCTTTCTCAATTGTTCTGTAGGTATTTGCTCTTCATCACTACAAACCAACACCTCTGTATGTGATGGATGAAATTGATGCTGCTCTTGACTTTAGGAATGTGTCTATTGTGGCAAACTATATCAAGGTCAGTATACTTTATAAGGGTACGAGTTGTTAATCCCTAGTACAGACAATGAAAAGTTCTACATTGTAGTTAAGGTTTTTCAAATAATTTCAAGTTTTATGGTTTTGACCATGTGAGTATTGACAAATGCATACCTGTATCTCATTATTAACAATTTGAGCAATGGATTATGTATTTCCAGAGTTTTGTTTGGTTTTAGAGGTCATTGAATATTTACGGTGTCCATACGTTGTCAGTGTTGCACAACTGCTCATAGAGGTTTTATTGTTTAGGAAATTGTATAGGGACAGTACCTTGCTAAGGAGGTGTTCATATTATAATGCTGTCTCTAGGACTAGGTTCACTTGCACTAAATCAAGTTCAACATGGCAGTTGTGCATAGTTTGAAATGGTATAGTGATAGAGATGATTGCTAGCTAATGTGCAATGTGCCAAATATTAAGAAATATAGGGTTATAAATCCATGACTTCCACAATGTTTGTAGTCCAGAAACTGATCTGTTTTAGTTTGTAGTTATTTTAGGCTTTTTCATTGTAAAGAAGCATGCAAAGACAATACAAAATAAAATGCACTGGGTCATTGGTTTAATTTTACCAAAGATACAACTTTAGAGGGTTTTTTACATAAAAAGTAACATTGACTAACTTTTTTTTTTTTTTTTTTTTTAGACATTGACTAACTTAATCTCTTTTATTTCTTTTAGGAGAGGACAAAGAATGCTCAGTTTATTATCATCAGCTTACGGAATAATATGTTTGAGTTGGCTGATCGACTAATTGGTATTTTTAAGACTGATAACTGTACAAAGAGTGTTGCAATCAATCCACAGCTAATAGCATCTGAGGCCTGATGTTGCATTATCAGAGCAATAAGGCCAAGACAAACATACGTACTCTATGCAAAAAAAAAAGGATTACTTGTCTGCATACAAGTGTCGTCTTTAGGACATATATATGTATATATCACTTGAAAGAAGGTATTTTTGCAGTGTTCTAATCCAAACTATGCTAAGGGATCCTTTAGCCATTTAAGTAGAGGTATGTAAAATGTAAAAAAAACTACTGTATCTGTGGGGGAAAAAAGTGCGCATATAAGCTGTTGTGTAGATGCTGTTTTCAAAAAAGTGGTGTTACAATTAATTTTAAAACTATTTTGTCATAACTGAGAAGTAAACAAAAAAAACTCGGACGGATCTGCCGGCGTAGCCTTAATAATCTTTATGGCTTTTCTCGCGTTTCAGCCCAAGTTGTTTGCGTAACAAAATTCTTATTTCTGATTGCTTTTTTGCGTAATTGGAACAGCTACAGTTGTCAAATTCAAATACTGTTATCTAGACACACGGTGGCCAATTTTATATTTGGAACAATATAAGAATTAAAGGCACAGATCAGCTTAAAAAACCGTTTCATTTCATGTCTATGTTTCTTTTCCTTTCTTTTTCATTGTAAATGAGAAATAAAGTATCCATGTTAGTCATAATTTAAGTGTCGTTCTTACTCTTTATTATTGTTGTTATGGCCTTGTTTTGTTTTTTCCTTGGGACGGCATTTTCCGTTTGTGCAGACATCATATTTTTGAAGAAGTACATGTAGTAGGTTACTGGGATCACTTCATTCAGAATTCTCTGGGTTTCACTGTTATTTTTTTACGTTTTGTTTTTCTCTTGTGTACAAGAGTTGATGAAAGTTTACGCACTTTTGTTAACCCACTAGTGTCACCTTTGCTATGTATAAGGGAGGGTTCATTTTTTATGGAGGGGAGGGGGGGGCTGGTGGGATTTGATAGATAATCACGGTCATATAATGGCCCCCTTCTTCAAGTGAAATAAAAATTTATCAAGCCTTGTGAATAAAGAATGTGTTGCGGTGAATGTTTGTTTAAGCCGCACCTCATAGGGAATAATTAGTTTTTTATCCTACGGAACTTTGACTTTAGTTTTAGAGTCTTTTGCATTCGTTTATCGCTGGTGGATACGTAAAGGTCGTTCGAATAGAAGTTATTGAGTCGTTTCATTTCGAATTAGTCAATCGGAGTCGTTGTCATTGTAACACAAATTTTTTGGTCCTTCCACCCGCATCAAAAGGCTCTAGCATTTGTCGATAAAATCCCTGGCAGGAAAACGATTGGCATTCTTATTGGGTCAGACCATCCCGAATTGTCCTTAGCCTTGTCAGAGTGCTATGGGCCAATTGGAGCACCGGTGGCAAGGAAAACGCCCTCGGGGTGGACTCGTGTTGGACGTTTACCCGCCCTGCCTTCAGCTAAGAGAAATACTTTTGCCAGAACCTTCCGAACGCAGACCTTAAGTGAGACACGCCTTGATGAACAATTGCGAGAAATGTGGGAGATTGACTCTCTCGGAGTTCGAAATTTGGATGTTAACCAATAAGTCAAGACGAAAGGTCGCAATTCCGTGGAAGGAAGAATTACCCTCTGTACCTGATAACAGAGAAGAGGCAGAAAAACGTCTGTACTCGCTTAAAAAGAGCCTACTCAAAAAGCCGGAGGTTCACAACGTTACAAGGAAGCAATGAACGCGAACATTGACAAGGACTATATCCGAAAGGTAGAGACTGAAGTTGTGAATGACGGTCCAAGCTGGTATCTTCCTCACTTCCCAGTCATCCGAGAGGATAGAAAGACCACAAAAGTACGCATAGTATTTGACTCACCCTGCGAGCAGAGCCTCTTTTAACTTCCCTACGGTTGAGATTTGGAAAGTAGAAAGAGGCTCTGCGTGAATCGTGTCATTTCTTTGAAGTCGCCGCAGCCCCAAAGTTTGGGCTGGTCAGTCCGGATTAAACCGGTTTTTGCTGCGCGGGCATTAATTTTTGGAAAAACTGATGGCCAAGACAGAGCCCACAGTACGTTCTCGAAAGCACTAGAGCTGACGATTGCTCTCGTCATCTGCTACCGTTTTTGTGCGCGTGCAGCTTGTGGATCATTTAAGATCTCGTTTTTTCGCAAACCAAGAAGAAATTTCACGGTTTAAATAGCACATCTCTACCATAAAGTCACTAATAATGACCTCAAGCGGTGCTTGACGTGTTTTTACTGAGGGAACTCAGACGCTTTTCGAAGAAAAGAACTTGTAAAACAAACACTTTGTTCACAATGTCGGGTACGATCCGACACGCCATTCCGCGGGCGCATGCTAAGATTAAGTGGTCCTCGCGCAAGCTAAACGCGCAAGTATCGCGTAAACCTCGCGCATGCTCAACAAAGATTTTACACGATTCTTGCAGAGCCCCTTCTTCTCGAGTATATCAGTGGAAAAAGAAGGGGGATCTGCTCGCAGGATTTATTTGACTCGGCTGCGAAATGCAAAGGAGCGTCGTTGAATGACGCGATGCTTACGGGACCAAAGCTTCAGAGAGATGTTCTGGAGATTCTACTTTGTTTTCGACAGAAACCTGTTGCTGAAAAAAAACTCGCTGAAAAAGACCGCAGATATCACAGACTGTTATGGAGGTACCTGGATGTGTCAAAGCCTGTTGATGTTTATGAAGCAGTTCGCCTAGTGTTTGAAGACAGAGCATCCCCTTACCTTGCTCAGTTCGTAGTTCGCAGTCACGCCCAAGACTTTGTAGACAAGTACCCAACAGCAGCTCAGGTTATGATTCAAGATATGTACATGGATGACATTATGGATTCAGAAACAGATGCTATTCTCGTGCGTGAGGACTTAACTAAACTCCTGAGTGACGCCGGTTTCAATGCACAAAAGTGGTGTAGTAATCGAATGAAAGTGCTAGAAGGGATTCCAGAGAACGATCGAGCAACTGGGGTGAAGTTCGACGAATCAGAGCTGCCGAGTGTCAAAACATTAGGCGTTAAATGGAATGAAACGAGGACTGTTGAGTCGTATTGCCACACTGTTTGATCCGCTCCAGTTCCTAGCCCCATACACTATCAGAGCGAAGATGGCATTACAAGAATCTTGGTTAGGAGGCCTTGACTGGGATGAAGAGTTTCCTGACGACTTGAAAGCGTCCACTCAGCAGTCCACTCTACCCGAAGCTCCAAAGGTGAAAATACTACGTTGCTTTCGACACGACGAGGAAGTAAAATGAGTATCGCTTCATACGTTCGTCGACGCTTCCAGACTATCTTATGCTGCAGTCAGCTACGCCAGATACACATTTGTGAGTGGTCACATTTCCGCCGCCCTAGTAACAGCCAAAGCAAGAGTAGCACCGATCAAAGCTGTGAGCGTCCCGCGCCTTAAATTAATGGCGGCGGTGCTTGGAGTGCGACTAGCTCAAACGGTCTCTGAGAAACTAGAAATACCGCTAAGTGAACACACCATGTGGACTGACAGCATGGATGTGATCTACTGGATCATAGGTCATTCAAGACGACTGAAATCGTTTGTTGCTAATCTAGTAGCAGAAATTCAGCGAAAATCACGCCCAACACAATGGCGGCACGTGCCAAGTGAAGAAAACCCTGCTGATGACACAACGAGGGGTCTTGACCTTACAGATTTGTCAGCTGAGAGCCGCTGGTTTCAGGGACCTGCCTTCTTACACGAGGGGGAGGAATCCTGGCCCTCGGAAAGCCGACCTGGTCAGACTGATTGCACTAAAGAAGGCAAACAAGAATTGTTGAAAATCAATCTCACGTTTCAAAGCAAGAAATCGCTTCCATTGCTTGATGCCGAGAGGTTTTTGTCCTGGCTCAGATAATTAAGAATCACCGCGTATGTCCTGCGATTTATATCCAAGTGTAAGACAGCAGGACTACAGAAAGAGCAGAGAAATATGTCAAGTGATAACCAGGTGAAAAATATCGGGCCAAACGCTTACCTGAAAGAAACCCTAGAACCAGAGGAAATCGAGAATGCAGAGAAGTACTGGGTTCGCGAAGCTCAAATAGGAACTTTTCGGAAGAGCTGATGATTTGAAAGGAGGAGGAACTGTCTCTAAAAGTAGCCAACTTTGGAGATTGTCACCGTTTTTGGACAGTGATGGAATCTTGCGTGTGGGTGGTAGACTAGAGTTGTCCAGTTTACCTTATGATGCTAAGCACCCGGTTATATTACCGAAGAAACATCACATTTCGAAGCTCGTCGTTGCACATATACTCTTGCTGAGCTATGACAAAAATTCTGGATTGTCAATGGCAGAGAAGAAATCAAGCGATGGGAACGAGAGTGCAACTTCTGTAAGCTTCAAAGAAAACGCAGAGGTGAACAAATCATGGCACTCCTACCAGATGTCAGGCTGGGAACATCAGTGCGATGTTTCGCCCATTGCGGAGTCGATTTTGCTGGTCCATTCGTTGTCAAGCTGACAAGAAAAGTGTCTGCGAAGCGTTATTTGTGTCTCTTTACTTGTGCGAGTTCAAGAGCAGTTCATTTGGAGGTAGTCTTTTCGTTGGATACAGCAAGTTTCCTGAACGCATTTTCCAGGATGGTCCGAAGGCATGGCAAACCGGAGTCCACAAGTCGACTCTTCCTTAAACTATTTTTCCCGTTTTCCCTTACCCCCAAAACCCCTAACAGGGCCTCCTCAATATACTGAACTTGTGTAATAGTATATTACAATTTAGCCTTTAAAATGAAATACTTTGGGTCCCTTAATTTGAATGCGTATTGTAGAGTGATTTCATTTAACCCCATCCTCGGAGACCCAGGGGCAGTTAGTGGGGCGAAACGAAGGAAAACCGGGCAGAAAACTTTCGTCGCTACGATTTCTGCCCGGTTTTCCTTCGTTTCGCCCCACTAACTGCCCCTGGGTCTCCGAGGATGATTAAACCCGTGAAACAATATTTCACAATTAGTGTGTAATAGTCAAAACTAAACAAACGAAAACAATGGAATTAGTGTGTAATAGTGTGTAATAGTATCTAAAAGTGTAATAAATAATTCACGGGTTTAGTAAAATCACTCTTATGTAACGTAGTAGTAAGTAGCTGTCTCAGTATTGTATGTAGCGGGAGCAATTATACTGTAAATGTTGTTAAAATAGCCCTGTAATTTAAGTATTATAAGTAGTTTAAGTATGTAAATATGTTTTTGTGTGTTGCAATAAAATTTTTTATATCATTCAATATACTAGCCTGCGTGCACAAGCAAGCGGCGAAACAACGAACGGCGCAGCAGCGAGTGGCTTGGGGAGGAGGAGTTCAACTCCTCCTCCCCAGGCTACTCGCGGCTGGCTTGCTCGTTGTCGCGACTTCGCCACTTGGTGCATGCATTAAAAAGCCAACAATACCTTCAGCTACGCAGGCTATCAATATACCAGCCGCCTGCTGAAGGGGTTTATTTATTCAACGAGGCCCTGTTAGGGGGGGGGGGGGGTTCAGTTATCCCTTTAATTCGGAGCACAGTACAGAACAGTGAAATCGTATTTCTAATGATTATCAAGAGTGAAAAAGACGGCTTCAGTTAGACAGCCGTTTTTACATCCCTTTTAGGCCATTACCTAAGATAACTAAAAAAAATTTACGGTATTTGAAAGTAAAAGAAAAGAACCTTTTGTTTTTCAATATTGAATTCTTGTCGTTTGAGCACAAGCTACCAAACAGTCATCCCTGAAATTTGGGTTAAGTGCTGTAGGCGAAAAAAGAAATAATGGTCTTCTTTTGTAGTTTGTTGATGAATTATTACCAATTATCTGCAAAATCCCTAGACAGCCATCAATACGTGCTATCGATTAGTGTCCAGCTTTTGTCGATAAAGAGGTTATTTTGTACGAAAAGATCAGTCAATGTTTCTCCATGCTCTGGAGATTTAACATCGTCTTTCATTCGCTGACGGCATACTGCACCTTTTCAGCTGCATCTGCCCTTGACAAAATTGGTAAGAAATGTTTGAGTTTAATTTTTTCCCGATATGCTGCCATTCAAAAATTAATTCTGTCAATTCTACAACTTGTGAACAAGCCAAGGGCCGATCGATGTCTCGATGTTGTGGTTAACCTCGGCTGAGGAAAGTGAAAAAAAAAAAAACGATGAACCACAAACGCTTCTTTGCGATCTGCCAGCATCCATGAGTTTTTTTTCTGGGGGGGGGGGGGTGGTCGAACGATGGTAAACAAAGAAAGAAGGGGACCACTTCTGTACGAGGCAGCTCGAAATTAAGTAAATCAATTTGGTCTCTCACCCCAGGCCATCTAGGACAAAAGCGGTGCTCTTGAGTTCAAAGTGTTGCTTGAAATAACTCGTTACGACCGATAACTGATCAAGGGTGTAAAAAAAATTAAGCAAAAGTGTAAAAAAGACAAGTTGAGTGTGATAAAAACAGAGCCTGGACGTCACATGGCTTGTTTTCTATTATTCCTTAAACTAATCCTGTTATCCCTTATCCTTAAACTATTTTTCCCGTTGTCCCTTACCCCAAAAACCCCTAACAGGGCCTCCTCAATATACTGAACTAACAAGAACATTTAAGTTCAATGGGAATCCAACCAACAGTCCTAGACGCGGACGGGGTGGTTTGTTTGTACACGGCGGTGCCTTTTTATCGTTTCGTTTTTCAAGTCAGCACAACGAAAAAATAAATGTTAAAGTTAATGAAAATAGTGTTGCTGCAATAGTGTAACTACGATTCGTACGTACACGTAAAAGATATAGCTGAACTTTCTCCATTTAATGTACACGTATTAAGATTTTTGTACACGTATAAAGGGAGGGCCCTAGGAAACGTGTCTACAAAAGGCAACTCAACTGGACAATAACAAGGTAAGCTTAAGAAGGGCATTTCGTCTTCACCAACAATGTTTTGTCTTCCTGTCTATATAAAATATATAATCGTTCGGTTTTATCTATTATGACTCCTATTCTGTAAGTTAAAGTTATTGGTCGAAATATGCCTAAATATTCCTGTAGTTTAGATAGGGATATGAATTGAATCATATTCATCCAGATCACTGTCATATACATCTTCTACTTCAGTGTCTAAGGCCTCCAGTTCTTCGGTTGAGAAAAACCGCTCTAAAAGCTTTCGAAGTGGAATCATGCAGATTATAAAGAATGGGAAAGCTGGTGCGACAGCAGTGAGCTTCATGGCAACCAGCGCACATACACAACACACTTGAACAATAGTAAACATGTGCATCTTGCTCGTTTTAACGTTCGTGACAAATTTTTCATCTGGATGGTGAGCAGATGGAATGAAAAGAAGCTTTACTCGTTCAACCAGCTGAATATGTGATAAAGAGGACACTCCAAGGAAGATAAATACTCCAAAGAGAACCGCGATGGGTATAAGGCGCATTACTGGTGAAAGAAGAACCGTGAAGCCAATCAGAAGGTGGATCACAATGTTTGTGAGACGTTGTTCTTTTACTTCTATCAGATGAGGATGATCCCCGGGAGCGTGGTTTGTACTAATCACTGTTAAGGCATGGAAGTGAGACAGCGTGTGAACAGGAGTGGCGCACATCCAGGGCAGACCCAGAATAGAGCACAGTCCAACCAACAGTCCTAGAACAAAGAGATCCAAGTTGTAGCCCATGCCTTTCTTCAATTTATGGTCTTTTTTGTCCAGAATAATGCCAGTAAACTCGATCTCCATGAAGATCAAGATGCTTACAAGAATTGCTGGAACAAGAGCTGCAAAGATAGCACCGGCAGACATGGTTTGTGCAACTCCCATTGGGTTAATAAGCCAGCTGTGTCTGTTGGGTGAAGTAACGGAAAGCCCATCAGGAACCGACAACTTCTGCGTGTACACACCCGCTGTCAGCCAATCAACCGTCACCATAGCAACAATGGCAATAAAAACTCCAAAATCACTGACAGTACGTCGAGTCCTCGGCCCAAAAAAATGACTGTGACGCAACTTTCTCAAAAAATAGGCAACAGAAAACGTTCCTAGCATCAAGACTGTGGAAAACAGGGCTGTGTTAGCTGTTGTGTGATTTTTGATGTAATTTACCGCCTCGTTATCAGTCGAGTTCGAAGGAACCAACAAACTAGTTGTGACACCGGCGTTTAAGGGGTACGCTTGAAAAACGTGTCCCACGTAGTAAAACGCGTCGTATAGAAAAATAATGGATATCATTAAGGCAAATATTTCTTCTGTAAAACGTGTAAAGTAATTGATCAGAAAGCATCCCTCAAGTGCAACAATAATAAAGCATATAACCATCACCCATATTCCGACCCACGCTCGCCAAGGAAGGAACTCAATTTCAAAACTCTCGCTTAGTTGAAATGTACTCTTTTCAAACACAAGAAGTGGACCCGTAGCCCCAATTATGATGAGTGGCTGCCCTGCAAACAGCGAAAACAGAACTCCAGATAATGCTGTTGCCAATATCATTTCTGAAACTCCCATCCAGGCGTTGGTTTTTTCACTCAGCAAACCTCCGAAAGTGATGGCTGGAGCAAGGCAAGCAAAGTACACAAAGATTATTGTTGGCAAACAATGAACATCTAAGGCATCTTTAAAATCGCTGAGGTAGAAGGGGAACCGCCTCCTGACATCACGTACAAGCCCACCGCAAAACTTGCCCGTCCTTGAAAGGGGATCATCAAAGATATCGTTTTCTTGAATCGCCTCACGGAATGTTTCTTTTTCTACATCTTTACTTCTAATTCCACCTCGTCGTCTCCTAAAAGCTAGCTCTTTGGCCTGATTGGCTAAGATTGGCACTGTTTGATTGAGCAGATTTCGGTCCCATTCTCCTGGAGGGATAATAAGACTGTCACCCATAAAGCTGGCAAGGGATTCCAATAAATCCTGTCGACTCTGAAACGAACATGAACAAAACTCTCATTATTATATGGAGGAGAATGTCTTACTGGGAACTAAACCACTCGTAGATTCCATACGCCACTCCACCCGGGACCCGAGTGGTGTATGTTCCGTACGAAGGACACTCTTGCGAGTGGCATATCGCTCATTGCCTAAAGCCCCGGCAAAACGAGGATGAGAGTTGATGAGAATCAACTCTCATGAGAGTTAACGTCAAGTCTCATCTACTATCACCAACTCGGGCCAAACGAGAACGAGAGTCTGTCAAACTCTCATCGACTCTCATGAAAAATTTGAGCACGTTCAAAGTCGATGAGAGTTCCATGCCACGGGTGAAAGTTTGAACCCTCATCAACATCCTCGTTTGGCCTGGGCTTAACTCATTGACGCCACGATTCGCAGCTTTTCAACTTTGTTAAATGAACTTGGTTTCGTGTCGTTTGTTGTAAGCAAGCACCGACACGAGGTTTAATTTGTTTTACTAAGTAATGAAAAAGAATAAGTTTTCCAAAAAAGTTAAGAACGAGAACACCATAATGGGAACCTTGACGATTTCAAAGTTTTTAGAGGGAATTCTTCGCAAGGAATTTCACAAGTGCAAGATGTTGTAAAGAAGAAAACAAAAGCGGTTGATAACTATCGGCCGTCAACACTTTGCCGCATTCAAGTCAAAATCAGTGATGTTTTCAGTTCTTACGTGTAATTTAGTTGACAAGTATTTTGTTTGATCGATTGGAATTCAGTTAGTGTTTCTATATCCCGGGCACGGGTGCTTTGTATTTTCTATGAAGACGAACGCTGATTTGTAAAACTGGCTCGATCATTCGAAAACAATGAAATAAATTCGGCAACATCAACTTCATCTGATCTCTATATAATAAAAAGAACATTACACGTTGGCTCGAAGATATGAATTTAATGTTCTCGTGGCAAAAGCGATGTCTCTACGCTCCCTCGTGAGATATCGTTTTTTTTTTACATAAAATTCATATCTTCGAGCCAACGTGTAATATCCTCGATGTATTCATTGGTCGAGTTCCGGAAGGTCGACACACATGAATGCTATTATGTAACATTCAAGCAAGCTGTCTTAGGGGTATTTGAGCTTGTGTTAATTAGATTTCTACTAGTATACTAATGCAAATACACACTGATTGGCTGAGCTAGCGTACACTATCAGCCATTGTAGTTCACCACTAAATTATCTGCGATTCTTATTGGTTCAAATTGACCACGTGGTGCGATAGTGTTTGTCCGCGGAGAGTCATTATCAGCCAAGTGCCGGCCCGCCCGATGAAGAAGCGGGCCTACAGACAGAGAAACTCCACTAAATTTACTGCATTTAGTGAGTTTCTTGTCTGGTTTTGTTTCGTTTGTTAGTTTGGCTTTCAGTTAACAGAATTAAGCCTTTTATCCTAAAAGAGTAAAAAGAAAAAAATAATAATTTGAGATGCTCTTTATAGGATAGGCGCGCGGGAGAAAACGTAATGGTGAACAATAAAAACGATAGAGTGTTTTTGTCTCGGAAAATATCGGTCTGATAGTTGCCCATTGGAAATTTTATGTCCTTAAAACTAGCATATTACCCCTGGAACTTTTGCTTCTCGGACTAATATTTGTTTTAAGAACATTAAATTTTCGTGGGGCAATAATTAGCCGATAGTTCCTCGACAGAACACTCTAATGTTT
>NW_027558249.1:0-12249 GCF_052425735.1 Oculina patagonica
ATACTAATTATATAGCTGTCAGTAAATCCTATATTGTCAGCGCAGCTATTTTTCCTTAATTTCTGAGAACTGTCCAATTTGGGATTAAATTTGGATAGTTTTGAATAGGACTTTCAGGTAAAATGCACAAACTGTCCAATTTAAGAAAAATTGGACAGTTTTGTCTCAGCCAATCAAATCGAAGGAAAAGCGACATGTGATGGATATCAGCCAATTAGCATTAAGCATAGCGTCAGCCCGGTAAACTTTTCGCATTGTTAGTCGACAATGGCGGATTTTTTAAGGCAAGTTTGCTACGTTTTTTCATTCCTTTTGAGCTTTCCAGCAATAGTAACAACAAAGAGAAATTTTCTACGTTGTCAGAGGAGGAGCTAGCTACACTAAGAAGCAAAAACTAAGAGCAAAACGCCTCTAATAGTACAAAACTTGGGTGAACGTAAGTGCAGCGAAGGGAAGCAAGAAATCTGTCAGATATTCATCGCCACGAGCTGGAAATTCGAAACACGGCCATGAAGTACGTATGAACAAAATAGTGGAAAGGAGTATGTCAAATTCAAGAAGTTGTAAAGCTCTTCGGACACTTTGTTCACGACTTTAGTTGATTGATGCAGTGTTTTCGCTCACTTTGTAGCAAGCTTCGCAAACTCAGGTGAATAAAATTGCACTGTTTTGTTTAAGTTTTATTCGTGAAGACAATGCTTTGAGTGAGTTGCATGTGCTGTGTTATGCCTACTATCGTTGAATGTTTTTCCTGCTCTGGACATATAAAAAAGTTTATTATTTACGCTGGATTGACTGACTACAAGCTATATAATTAATATATAACCGGACTACATGCTTGTCCAATTTGGAAATAATTAGATTCAAAAAATTCCTCTGACAGCCAAATTGGACTCGGCCTACGGCCTCGTCCAATTTTGGCTGCCCTCACAATTTTTTTCATCAAATTATTTCCAAATTGGACAGCATGTAGTCCAATTACGTATACAAAATCTGCACTATGATATTATACAAAGATTCAAGTTAATTTTTTTGAAAATTATAACTACAATAAATTAATAAATTAAATTAGATTTTTCATGTTTTGCACCATTTACCCCTTTAAGCCACTTCAATAATCTTTAAATTGATTTCACTTCAGTCATTCATCTAAATATCAGTAATATAGATTGTTTAATAATTATGTACTGTAATGATTCGAGTTAGCGCCCTTCTTTCAAATGAGCACCCCCTTTGAATGTTTTTTGTCAATAAGCACCCCCCATTCTAAAAAGTGCCGCTATAATTTGTGGATAAATGCCCCAGGACTGAAGTCATCAACATCGAAGAGATAAACACATGAGCATTCACTGCACCGCACTTGCATAACTTATGAACTTTTAACTAAACTCTCAGTTTCAGTTATTGTTAGTTATTTTAATATTTATTAAAGTTCTGTTTTAAACATTTGGTTATTTCTCAAATAAAATAATGAGCACCCCAATAAGTGCCCTGTCTCGAATAAGCGCCCTTCCATGAGGTGCCAAAAGTAAATAATTAAGTGCCCCGGGCGCTAAATCGAATCATTACAGTAATACATGTCATATGGCCTTTTTCATAGCAAGAAAGGCACAAGGTTGAATGCCATACATGTAGTAAGACAGGTAATAATTATCTTTTTTATATAAATCTGCACGCATTGCAGGCCTATTATGCTTGTTAATAATTTTTTTGCTGCATCACTGTAGACTATTAAATACATGTATGTACATGCACTTTTCGGTGGTGGTTTATGTATGCATATGTCTGTAATTAGGTACCTTTAACAGCTCATCTTTTATAGTCAGCAACTAAAAAAAACAAAATCACAAAGTAAATTAACAAATTATTATGAACAGACAGTCATGCGTGTACACATACATACATACATACATACATACTGGCATAAAAACAAAAAAGGAGAACTAATATATGGTAATTTAATTTACATTGTAAACATTACTAACCGTACTACAACCTATATATGGAAACATACCGGTAATTTTCACATGTAAAATACAACCAATAACACTCACCTCAGAGAGAGAAGTTTGAAACAAAGCCAAACAGTTTTGCACCCCTTCACAAAGTTTCTTGAATTTTTGCTGTTCTTCATGTGGCGTCGAAGTTCTCTGAAAAACAAAAAATATATTGATTATATACATCGTATACCAGTAATATATTATATGTTTTTAATTAATAGTTTACATAAAAGGTATTATTTGAGGAAGTAGAGACTTGACAGTTGATAAGTTTATTCAAAAAAAATATCAATAAATAAATAAGAATTTAATATAAGTTAGCTTGCTAGAGTCCAACCTGTTCAGGATCTACACAGAAAATAATTATGTAGAAAGTGCTTGCACCATACATGCATATGGAAGGGGAAGACTTGGTCCAATACAAGTATTAAAGAGAAGAGAAAAATAGCATGCATTTATTTAATGGATAAGCAAGCATTATTAATTGAAAGCAGAATTAAAAAACAGGAAATAGCACCATGTATTTCTAACCAGTGCAGGTTGTTCTCTCCAAGATGTCATGATTGTATTAACATCTACATGTAGAAGAACTTGTCTCTTTTGGCATTTTATTCTTAAAAAAAATCCATCCTCAAAATGCGGATGCCAAAAAGAACGAGGCAGGGAGGTGTGCCAATCATTCTGGTCAACCTTAACAACACTTCGGATAGCCTAAATGGCACTCTAGTAAGCCTAAATAGCACTCCAGTTAGCCTACAGTAAGCTTGGGGAGCTTAGGGTTAGCCTTTTTGTTTGGAATAGGGATTTCTGCCTAGGATATACAGTGTACATGCATGCCCTGCTGCCTCGCCTCACACATGCCTTGCTGCATTGCCTTGCACGCTTCCCTCGCTGCCTTGCACATTTGTAAGACTCTACTATACAGGTACCACAAAGCCCTGATGAACATATTATAAATTTATTAATAAAATTTATAACATGTTGTAATAATATTGTACTGTACACAGTGTGAACTAACTTACCTCACTTTCAACAATTTCTAGGTTGGAATCTGCTCTTTGAATCTCATGGGACTCGGCAAACTCAGGAACTGGTTCTAGTGCTGTGCTTGCCTTTTTCTTCAGTATACCTTTGAGAACGAGTGAATAAGAAATACTGTTGTTAATGTTAAGTTTGTTTGGATCATACATACATATGCATGTACTATATTTTTACATTTGTTTTGTTTCTGTGGTGAGGCGTCCTTGCATTTGATACTGCTTTTACAAACAGTCAGATGACTATGTGTACATGTATGTGCTTTATAATTTTACTCACAAGTATAGGCTGCACCATCAATGTTTTAATTGGTTTTTTAACTAGATAAGAGTGAATTACCAGGACTTCTTTCACTGAGAATAATATCTTCACAGGTCAAAGATATATCAAATAAGACCTTTCAAAATTAGGTTTCTGCTTCCAAGCTCAAGGACCCCCCTCCTGCCCGGATTTCCATTTTTTTAAAGGCCCTAACTGAACACAACAGGCAATAGAAAAGACGCAACATTTCTTCCAAAAGATCCCTGTTTATTATAACCTTCAAAAATGGGCTAATATTGCGAATTTTGCAAGTCAAATATCAACATTTCAAATCAGATTATGGAAACGATCGCGCGTGTATTTATATAAAAGTGATCTCCGGTAGACTCTCCTCGAAAATGCCACTTGCTTTTTTCCATCATACAACAAACGTACAAGATAAGAAATATGTAAGTCTTAAAACGTATGTAAATGTAAGAAGAAAAAAACAGTGAAAAAAGTCCTTAATACGCTAATATAGAAAACTATAATTTTGGTTGTCGGTGTCGTCGTTGACAAAGCGGCCTAAAATTGGCACGTGTTTACAAGATCGAGTTCCCGCTGTTAGGACTATTAGTGTGATATTTACTTGAGCTTATCAATAAAGCTTTTCGAACTACAATAATTTTAAATTTTGTTACCTATATGGGTCTGTAGGTCAACTGGAACTCTTGCCTTTCTTTCGAAGAATTCAAAGTTTTCATGCGTAATGTCCACGTTCTGGCTTTCATAAACTTGTTAACATATCGGTCGTAAGGCAATTGGATTAATACAGTGGAAGAAGCCAAATAATACACAAATTGTGTATATGCATGTTAGCCAGCAAAACAGGTTCTCGGGTTGGCTAAGAATATACAGAAAAGTACAATCTGCAGCCAGCCCGATCGTCTTTTCTTCGCATTTTTCAAGGATGTTGCAAAGCATGGGCTCGGGTGGCCTGGGTACCGTAAAAATGTTCCAGACGTTGCATGCTCGGTCGACAATGTTTTTTCCGATCGTAAAGTTGTTGTTATCGCGCTGGTTCTTCATGAATAAAAGGACCTATGAAGGTAAACTTGAAGCATATGAGGTACGAACACCATAAACTGGAAGACTACAAGATCCGATGCAAACTTCTTCTTTTAAGTGGTAAAACATATCGATCGAGTTAAAGTTAAAAGTGACCGCCGAGGAGGAATTTTTAGGTTCAGAACCCCCCTCCCGCCCGGATTTCCCAGGCCATTTACCCCCCCTCCTGCGAGAATTTCCAGTTTGCCATCCGTTGGGGAGGTGTGTATTTTTTCTGGAATAACCCAATGCAGAACTTGATCAGAATGCCGAATGATGGCGAGCAATAAGATTGAAATAAATTTGGTTTGCTAATTCCTGTTAGCTTTCACTCCGGTTAGCTTGCGGTTTAAGCTTCACCCCAGTTTGCGGGCGGTAAGCTTTTACTTGGTAAGGGCATCATTATGTGTTCTGTGTTCTGAAAAATACTCCCTGCCGCCTACTACTTGGAAATCAAAACTGCACAACCACTTGAGTTATGGACATGTTTCCCACACTCTGGCATGTACTTGGTATGTGTATTAAACCTTTCTTGCATTGTCAATTTGGACTACAGGCCACAAGGAATATTTTTGAGTCTGCCTATTTACAGTTGAATCTCTCCTTACAGACACCGACACGTTCCTATTGCAGGCAGTTCACTTGGTCCGAACCCGGCGTATCCAATCGAACAAAATTGAACCAAAAATCAATCGAATGCAAATTGTTCGATTGGGTTCAGCAATCAAACAAAATCGAACATGTATTTTGCTGTGAGTTCGATTTTTGAACCAATCGAACACAATCGAACTCAATCCGATTCGATTTTGTTTGGAATCCATCTTTTGATAAGTGAATCATGCATGACTACATGTAACTACAGGGGGAAAGTGCACCCTACAAAATGTCCGCAAAAAAAACAAACAAGAGTTCGGTAATCGCACGTTCGACTGAGTACGCTTGTCGACTGTTTGTTAATCGAACATACGATTTTGTTCAATTGACCAAATTTTATTGCGAGTTCGATTATGTTCGATTACCGAACCCAATCGAACAATTGGTGTTCGATTGGATACGCTGGGTCCGAAAGAGACCAAAATTCTGTACATCATGATGTAAACTCTACCTCTGTAATACGGACACCTACATAAAACAGACACTCTTCCTTATCCCTTTGGTGTTCGTATTAAAGAGGTTCAACTGTAAAGCCCTATTTCTTAACTTTCTCAAATAAGTACATGTACGCTTTGAAAGAAAAGAGAAGTTACTCTATGCACAATTTCGATGTTAACATGGAAATTTGGGAGCGTTTTGAAACACTGCAGAAACGAGCGACAAGAACCTTCAAATTGATTTTGATCCTCGTTTTTATATGAAGGTAAAACAAATCTTTGTCTTTCAATTTGGACTGAAATAATTACTACATTTTTTCCCTAAGAGCTAAGTAAAGTTTTAAAATAGTGTCCAACATACGTGATTGCAATTGATTTTACAACGCAACCGAAAGACTCAGGCTTACACTGAGAACTCGTTAAATATTTAAAAAGGCACGACATGAAGGCAAACCACTGTCGCCGCACATAATAAAACATTTATCGTGAAGATAATTAAATAACAAACTCCGTCATAAAAATTAATAGTAATGAAGCCATGCAGACGCATACCTGGTCGTTTGGTCAGAGTCTCTTGTTTATCTACAGCAGCCGCGGGCTTGGATTTTTCCACCATAATGGGAACGCGAAATGCTATTGAAGACTAAAATACCATTTTGTCTGACGGTTTGCTACGATCTAAGCTTTGTAAAGTGATTAAAACTTGTCCTCAAAACATTCTACCTGATGCAAATCAAGTCGGTCGCCATTATTGTCGGTCGTTGTCATGGTAACAACCAATATTTACATTCGCTGCCGCTGACCGTCTTCTAGGACTGCAAGGCGTGCAAGTGCATCATTCATCAGTAGGATGCTTAAAATGCGCGCAATTCCACAATTGGTTTCGGCTCCATTAAATCCTATACCAATTGGAGAACATTTTAGGAGGAGCCACCCACGATGTGAGCACAGTTACAGACAAGACAAAATAATAAGGAAAATAACGTAAATAAATGTAAACCGTTAAATTACGAAGGCTAAGCGCACATGTCAAATAAATTAAGCAAAGCGCGCCCATGATATCACAAGCACAAGACTAGCTCACGCACCTACATAATAGTGAGATGAAACAATGCGTGGACAGAGAAACTATGATTATTAAAAAGATATAAAAGCTACCAATAAGCAAAGGATACTTCTATAGTTTTTAACGATGAACTGCCTTATCGAAGAGCCATATTTTTCAATTAATGCGCTGTGGCGTTTAAGAATTTATTAAACGATTTAAGAAGCAATGCTGATTTGAAGCCTTGCCGAAGAAGTCGTGAAGAAAGACATCGGAGTCTCTTGGATGTGCAAATCCTGGCATATCTCACCAATTGAGATGTATAAACACCATAGGCCGGATTGGCTGGAATGTTGCTGTCCATAGGAGGAAAATTTACAATCCGAAATGTGAAGTCATCTCTCTTGTCGTAGACGCTGATACGGAAGAGTGTGTTACTTTCTCCGTGACTGATTTTTGTGTCGAAATAACACACTTCTGTTGATCATAGTGTAGTATTCTTCAGTTCCAGTCCCGACGGGTAGATATCGCTGATAGAAGAGCCGAAATTCTCGTTATTTACGCTGAATAAATCGTCGAGGCGTCGTCAAGGCGTGCAAGCGCAGCGGACAAACTTTTGTAAAAAATTGTTATAGCCATAGTCAGGAGTAATGGGCTCCTGCCATAGTACGGTGAAAGAAAATTTCAAGCTGGGAAACTCAGTGGAGATCAATGATCAAGCTGCGTATAAACCTTAACTTTCCAGGGACAGCGTTAACTTTTGGCTTTAAGCGAAGGCTTTCGGATAATTTAAGACTTTGTATGGCAAAGGCGTTGAAAAAACCCTATATAAGGCGTGGAAGGAAGAGTTCAGAGACTGGTCTACGGTGTTCTCCTGCTTGTGGTCTTAACTTTTTGTGGCTTTTACTTTTACTTGTGGCCTTTACATTTTCCTTATTTCACAACTAAGGAGGCCAATGAGGTGTCAATGTGGTCTCGTTCTTCCCAAATCGTCTACAATATATTTTTTAATTAGAAATCAACATAAAGAAAAAGTTCAGAATAAATAGCATGCATGATGAAAACGATAGGTAGGTAAAGCCATTTCAATAAGCTGAGAACGACCCTTTTCTTTAACTTCATCTCTCGATTTAGATATTTTTTTGCTTCATTTCGGGTAGCATTCTCGTCCCCATAGCCCTTTCTTTTCTTTTAGCCGGCTGGGCTTTGGCACGAGAAAACGAAGGGATCTGGGGACACAGGATTTCCAGTCCTAGATTGTAGGACTTCCGGTCTTCATGTATGCAGCTGTGACGCTTCAAAAGAATGTATGAGAGAGTCGTTACGTTTTCTACTTCCGTTTAGGAAGTCTTTGTTTCAAACAGCCAATCAAAAAAATTGGAATTAATTCAAAAATTCTATGTCTCCAGAGCCCTTCCTTTTCTCGTGCCAAGCCGGCTAAGAGAAACGAAAGGGCTATGGGACGAGAATGGGGTAGGTTTACTCCAACCTCGTTCCCAGGACTTTTTTCTTGGATCTGGAGCCCTGGAAACGAGATTGGATTTACTCTAGACCTAGAGCGCTTTCCATTTCTATGGAAAACCGGTTGTTTCGATGGAAAATCAGATGGAACGGGCCTTTCCACTGGAAATGTTTTCGGGAAAAAAGGAATATCTTCAGAGGTATTCCTCTTTTTCCGTTTTCCCGGTATGACCGGAAATTTACTGTTCCTTTTGCTACAACCAGACCGTTCGTTTGCAGAGCAAGATCAAGAACGCTAAAATTTACCTGTTGAATAGACTCAAATAAATCCAAAATTCCTGTCGAGTGTAGATAGAGGTCTTTTCTTTCCTTAGAGCGAGTTTTTTTCCCTTGAACTTCCTTCAAGGCCTCATGAAGAAGGAATATATATAATGTGGAAAGTTTCACCATCGAGCGCCGTGTATTTTCCGGACCAGTGTCTTCACTGTTCTATCAAAACGGGAATTTTCAAAAGGAACAGCTCCTTACCGTTCCTTTTACGTGATGGAAAAATTTTCACTGTTCCATCTATCAAAAAATTCTCAACGAAAATTCCATGCAAATAGAAAGCGCCCCTACTGACACTCGAAAAATCAGCTGCTAAAATTTACGCTTTTGACTTTAGAAAGGGCCAACGGACAATACAAAGAACCGGATCCTGGTGGATCTGATCAGCAAAATGTATATACGAACAAATAAAAAACAGAAAGGCTGACCGTACGCTAGGTGGATTGAACTGTTATAATTTCCTTCCAAATTAAAATAGTTCAATCCGCCTACCGTGTACAGTCAGCCTTTCTGTTTTTTTTTTTAGTTGTTCGTAAAATTCTCGACAGGGGTCAAAACTTTATTGCGGTTTTAACACTTTTTGCTGCCGTCAATCATCTTAGCGGATCTCTCAGAAAACAGAAGTTCACTTCAACCGGGTAAAAAGGTCACATCTGTCAGTTGTGATTGGTAGATTTTGATGCATTTTATTTGTTTCTGTTTTTCATGGTTCGTTGGCTTTCGCCATAACTATGATTGACAGCAGCGAAAAACGCAATCTTAAGTTGGATTTTGAATTTCGGAGTTCACATATCACTGAAAACCGAAATAACTTGCTAATAATCGGATGCCCTGCTTAAGTAACCAACTTGTACGTTAATATATCTTTCTTTTTTAACGCGTTTATTTAGCATTGGCCAGGACACAACAACAACAACAACAACAACAGCAACAGAAATACACAAAACTGGCAGTTTTATAGAGTAGCTTTCATTCCAGTTACATTCCCTAATCAGGAGCCTCGATATGAAAACGAGACTTGGATCAGCACTACTGAATCAGAAGTTATCACATGCCCCTCGCCTTGTCTTGATTGGTCGGTTTCGTTTAACACGTCACATGGTATTCGCACAAATCCTCGTGTTCGTTGTATTTGAGACCTTCCTATTGGCATGGCATATGATACGTTATGCCCTTATAACAAATTATGTAACCATAGCAGTTGTTGGGATCCTTGTACTTTCCATCCTCTTTGCTCACACAAAAATCTAAAAGAATTGAAAACGAGAACAGAAATATTATCCACTGTTATTTTACCATAACGTCGTTTAAGTCAGGAGAATGCGCAACATATTTTTATATCTCATGATTTGAACGTCCACGCGTGTATAATATTTTTTAAAGACAATCAATGTCATTACCTCGAAATGTTTTTACTCAGCGGACGTCTTCACCACCGAGATCTGAGTTACTTATCAATGAAAAAGGCTTGGGATTGGAAGCTAAAGCGTATTAACTATTACCTAGACAATATTTGACTGTATTTGTACAAATTAGACATATGGTATGTGCTTTTATAAAGAAGGGCGGATCAAAGAAAATATTAGAGCTAAATTTAGTTCTGACAAGTGTCAGACAAAAAAATCGCAACACTCCAAACAATTTCGTTTCACCGAGCACTGTAGAGTTTGAGATCGCCGCATCACCGCAAGATGGGATTCAATTCACCTCAAGACCGCATTAAGAAATTAGCAACCCCCTCCACTCGACATTGCAGAAAACAACCCTCGCCTTGAAAATTCATAAAAAGATAATGGATTAAATTTACCAAAATGCAAACATTTTGTGTCATTTTGCTCCGTAAAATACAAAACCCTAATCGGGCAAAGCTTCTAGGGGCTATAGGCACTCATTGTGCTGAAATTTATAAGATCTAGCTAAGCCTTCCTCCAAGGACTACTTTGACCTCTACCACCTTCTAAGTAATTCTTCTATAAGTTAAAACTTCGATAGAAGCTAAGTCGACGTTGACATACAGTTGACATCTTGTTCATATGATATGACTGTTTTGGAAAGAAACATATATCTAACCTTATTTTCGACTTCTGTATCTCTCGTACCTTGCCGAATCTGCATTGTTTATCTTTGGTGTCAATAGCTTTTTTTTTCGTGATTTTGCAATTGCAGATAGAGATACAAGTTCAAGTTCGCCTAATAAAATCCATCAGTGATAGGGAGTGATTACAGAGAAACGATTAAAAAAACTACTGGAAGATAAAGCCTACTGAAGGAAGACTCAGGGAAACCGTGACTCTTGATACCAAAAGCTTCCTTGTCGATTCTGCCAGAATTTAACGAATTCAGGGAGGTTCCCACGCAGTCATTTTTAGGGGCGATCGAGTTTCACTCCTTCCAAACACGATCGCCCCTGAAAACGACATGCGTTGGAGGCTACCTAAAACCCTGTGACTAGCTTAGTCTAAACATCTACTCCTTAATATTTGCGCTACAACGTTTACATAGCCAAATATTGTAACTATCGCTTAATCATTTACTATACTTACTTGATATATGCAACACCAAGTTCGGCCGGGATTGTTTTAAAAATTTTGGAGTTGAAGTGAGAGGAACAAAACAGCAGTGGTACACTGATTTAAGTTCCTTGCAAGGCGGTGTTATACATTTCCTTTTTGATTAATAAGAAAATATTTCCTTTTACAGTTTATCACTTACCATCGCCTTGTACACATACCAGATACTGGCAGAGGAACAGCGAGGCACAAATTATTGCTCCAAGGGAAGACTTAAATAGCTTCATCTTCGCACTTGAGCTGTGACTGCAAAATGAAAAGTTTGAACACCCACCCTTTGGTTATGTAAGGGCTGCAATTTTAATTAAAACTAGTAGTAATCAGAGATTAGGGGAGTGCGTTCGACGTATCTGTGAGGTAAGGTAAGCAGGCAGTGGCAAAAAACCGACATGGTCGGCCTACTAGTAGTATGCCTTATGTCAAAGTTAGTTTCCATGCTTATACCTCACTAAACGCGAGGAGGATAAGTGTGAGAAAGATTGTGCGACGAGCCAAAATGAATGAAATATTATTTACACAAAAATAATTATTTATTTCACTTGACCTGTTATCGTTTGGCACTAACGAGATTTAAACTTCCACAAACTTCGAATTCTGAAAATAGTTTTACTTTGATTCCTCGCGAAGCGAGGCCGAAGGCCGAGCGTAGCGGGGTGTATAATTTTGTCCCTCAAAGGGCTCAGGCGGGATGAAATCTCGTGTGGAGTTTACGGTCATATATATTTGTGAGCTTGGTGTCTGGCGGAAATGACGTCACACGGCCGCGCGCTGGTGGCCTAATGGTAAGGCGTCGAACTTCAAATCAGATCTTCGGGACTGAGGGCGGGGGTTCGAACCCCGCTAAGGTTTTTTTTTTTTTTCTTTTTTCTTTTTTTTTTTTGTAGGTTCGAATCCTGAGCCTTTCATTTTTATCGTTTTTCTCTTCGGATTACAATAACACTGATTTCCACATAATACTCCCTCAACGCCTATTCAGGCCATAAACCTTTCATGGCCATCAGGGGCGCGCGGGCGGAGGGTTCGAATCCTCCTGCCGTTCGTTCTTCTTTTTTTTAATGCCCTGAAATAAATGTCCAAAATGCGAATATCCAATAATTTGTCGATGATTTTGAAAATAGCCTGCGCTTCCCAACGCTTTATACCTCTTTACGAACCAGAAAGAGCCGCCATTTTGAAAGCGGAGTAGACCCTGGGAACGAGGGTGTCGCGGCCATGTCCGTTACTAGGCAACAATAACAAATCACCGGTTAAAACCGGTTATCACTCCTTATTTATAACACCCCCCTCCCTCCCCAACCCAGAGCTTCGCGAGGCCCTGCGAGTCACGTATTACTAGTTTAAAATTCCACAAAGTACTTAAAAATACAGAC
>NW_027558250.1:0-12248 GCF_052425735.1 Oculina patagonica
CGCTGTTAGTCAGCGAAAGATGATAAGTTGATGATAAGATCGTCTTAACTTGTTAGCGTTCGTTTATTCACTAACTGGTTATGAAAGAAAAATATCTCATCGTTTTGTTGTTTTGTATTGAGTAGCTGCAGTCTCAGCCAGTGCAAGCCCGGCCCGTAGAATAATTTGTTTCTCTAAAAAACGATTAACACCGTGAAGCTCGTGTTTTTTTGGCATTTCAAATAGAGAGAAAAACTGAAGAAAGCTGACAATTAAACTGGAGGTTATTTTATAAACTAATTGCGATTTTGAGACGGCAATACCGCAGTTAATTGACGTTTTGTTGAACGAATTAAGACAGAATACATCAGGAAATCGAGAAATATTACTTTTAGGTTGCGTTTCTTTGGGACAATCCAAAATTGGATTTTTAATCTTGAATCACGCTAGATACTTTGCTACCAATGAAACGAGGGATCCGAAAATGGATTTTTGCCAAGACAACCTCATAAACACAGCTGTAAACGCTGTTCGCACAGAACATAAAATGTCAGTACGAATTTATCGTCTTATATCGAAGGAATCCTAGCCAAAATTATTTCAGCATACAAAAGCATTCGGAAAAATCACTTGCCGAAGCAGTTCTTCTGTAGCTTGAAGCATTATGTGGCGAGAACGCACCTGATAGTGAAGAATTCTGCGGAAACACGATCAATACGAACTACACTTGTGAAGATTTTAGAAGAATACAGCTTCCGAAGGCATACAGTGACTGTTCTAGAAAGCTTGCATCCAGTTTAAATTGGCACTCCACACTGATCCAGCTACCTTTAACTTTTAAAATGAA
This sequence comes from Oculina patagonica, assembly GCF_052425735.1. Classification (NCBI taxonomy): domain Eukaryota; kingdom Metazoa; phylum Cnidaria; class Anthozoa; order Scleractinia; family Oculinidae; genus Oculina; species Oculina patagonica. Next base: position 827 of record NW_027558250.1, read on the forward strand.
TCAGTTTGTAAGTTAATCAAAATAGACGCTAGAAAACTTACCGTATTGACAGTGTTTTTACAGCTAATACCGCAAGGCCAATGCACTTTTTTCGAATCCTTTCCCAAAGAAACGCACGGATCACGAATCCTAAAAATCCGGATTTAGATTTGGTCTGATGTATATCCAGTCTGAGAGTGGAGTTTTCAGATCACTAATCCCTGATTAATCCATTTTCGGACTGATTTAAGTGACGAAACACAAAATCCGTTTTTGAAAACAAAGAAACGCACCTAAGTTGGACAGAAATCGAGTAACAGAGTTACTGAGAAAATGAATTTTAAAGTTCACAAGCTGTAGGTGAAATCTCACACGTACCTGTTTTTAAAGCGGTTCAGTGGAATTCAGTGGAACATCGAAATTCTTTTTCGATGTTTAGTGTTGTTAGAAATGATTTTTTTTTAATTTGAAACAGTAACACAGAAGTTTGCCATAAGATTTAATAGTGTTAGTACATAATTTTGTCCAAGTAATATAATACTCGAAGTCCTGGCGGATTCCGTCTAAATTAAATTTCGACTTTAAACAGAGTGTTTTTTTTCACAGAAACTAAAAGAAGTTCATATAATGTATCAAAACGAGTTTTTTCCGGAGTTCTGAGCAAAGACAAAACTGCGCAGCTTGACCAAAATTAATTTTAAACTTGTTCCGAAAGATAGGATTACGCCGTCTATCGCCAGCAAGCGCGCTTACAAACTGACTGTTTTGAAGTAATTCCAAACAATTACCTGCTTTTCTTTGTCTTCACCAAGCATCCGCTAATCCGTAGAGATGAATTAGTGTACAGTAAAATTTGTCCGACCTGTGCAAACGGCAAGAGATAAAAGTTACCGCCGATTTATTGCAAAAAAAAAAAATTGAATTTTGATGTGTACGTGAGCGGAACCCAATTCAGCACTGCAACGTCAGTTTCAATTTTAGATCAAGTCACAGGCCAGACATGTGAGACAGCAATACCACGAAATATATTGACGGCTCGCGGGTAAGCAAAACCTAAAGGGGGTCGCGATACTACGCCAGATGGTTTAAGCCACTCAACGCTCTTTTTTTTCGATAGGTTTTAAGATGAAAGGTATCAATTGTTGATCACAAAAAGGACAGTTAACTTGTGGCTTTCTCAATGTGATTGACGATATAATTAGCTATTGGTTACTGAATATACCCAAATGCAAATTATTTGTTGACGTTGGAGCCATTATACAACAGCTGTTTGCTGTGCAATATTTTTTTTCCTCACAGAAAGTTTATCTGACTCACGGCACGACGTCTATTCATTTTGAGAGCCAAGCGTTTGATTGCAAGAAAACTTTAACGCAAAAGGCGAAGTTATTGAATATTTAACATTTCTTTTACAATCTAAAAAGTGTAACGTGGATGATTCAGTTAATAGTGAGTACATCAACGCTTCATTCTGTAGTATTTTTGAAAAGAGGAAGGATACGTCAACTGCATGTTCAAAACATTTACCGTGCAAATGTTTCATTTACCATGTAACATTTTCATTCACCGTGTGTCACTAAATTTTTGCGGCAGTTTAATTTTGCGGATTGCCCATGTTTTTGTATTTTGCGGAACAATTGCAATTACAAAACTTTTTTTATTTGAGTAACCGTCAAAATACAGGTGGAACTTCATGCGGGTTTAAAACGTTTGAAAAGAGGTGTCAATATATTACAACAAAGTCTTGTTCTAGAGTGGTTGACTACTTTGTTTCACTTGATTAATTATCCCCAAATTATCGCAAGCATTTTCTTTCCTGTGTTGTGTCACAGGATATTTTTGTATAGGTAATCACATGATTTCGAGTGCAATTTGGGATAAATAGGCACGAGTAAATGTTTCAAAGGCTAGCAAAATTGCACGAGCCCGTGTGGCGAGTGCAATTTGTAGTCTTTGAAAAATTTACGAGTGCTTATTTATCCCAAATTGCACGAGAAAAATCATGTGATTACTTACGTTTAAGCTTAAGCTTGCATGTCAGTTCATTTTATTTTGTTCCCCTTGAGTTGGTTTTATTATGCCATGGATTTACTAATTATCTATTGCCGTAAGTTGATTTTCTTTGGCCGTAAAAAGTCTAATTCTAATCCCTTGCCGTGAGGCCTTGCCGTGATGTTCTGTCAGATGAGAGTTTATTTCTTATTGCTGTGAGTTTATTCCGACTTTCAGTCGCAAATTTTCTCGGCAGAAAAAGTTCATACCGTGTAAGTGACGTTTCTAGAAGTGTTAAACGACGACAAAGCAGAAGTGAAAGCTCGAACAAAATTAATTTATTTAAACTAAACTTGTTCTGAAAATCAAGTTTACCCCATCATTTTCAGTTTGGAAAACAAAGTCTATTGTTATCGAAGTAGAGCCAACTTTTTGATACGATATATCTGGGAAAAAAAACTACATTTTCTTAATCATTAACGCCAAGGCAAAACAAGAAGAACGTCGACGGTATGCCAAACCGACGAAACGACCAGTAATAGTGGACTCAAAACGTTCATGTAGACAATTACCGAACTGTGACGTCTCAACGAATTCAAAACAAGAATGCAAAGCGAACCTCATGACTTCGCAGTATGGATTAATTAGAAATCAGCTTTAATAACTTACCAGAGCTTCCTTGCTCTTTTTTAAGCAACATTAAAGACCCGTTTACACAGACGCTTTTTGCTGCGATTTTTGCGGTGTTTTACGCGGGGATTCCAAATCGCTAAACGATCAAACAATTTCGTCCAACACTGTGTTGGTCGCACACGACATGGGGTGTGCGTTTTCCTGCTGAAATTATGCAGCGACGTCATTTAGATTCAGTTTCTGATTGGTTGCGTTTACCAGCCTGCGCTTGCTCTATTTGCAGAGGTGGCTAAACGATCAAACATTTGCTCGTGAAGCATCATATCATCTATTTTACTTGTAAACAAGCAAAATATCCAAAAAAGGTGAGGTATCAAATGTTTTGAAATTACATCAAAAGACAAAATAAATCGCCACGAAATCGCCGCTAGTTTGTTTACACGCGTGATTTTGAATCGCCGAGTAAATCGCCCCAAACAACACCACAAACATTCGCCTGTGTAAATGGGCCTTTATTAGTTGTTGATTTGACAGGTTAATAGCATTGTCGATCTTCTTTTCTTTATCATGCAAATTTCGCCTCATTATTGATTCATAAAGAGCCTTTAATATTACTAAATGAACCAACTCTTATAAAAGCGTTTCCAATTTAAAGTAGATTCAGGTTCTGAAATCAATGTGGTGAACTGTGGCAAACCGTGTTAAGTATGGTCAGGAGAAGTGTTTCATATTCTCCATAATAAACAAAGCAAAAAAAAAATATATAAAAACATCCTGTGAAGCATGTTCATTTGTTATCATAATCACCTGTTAGATAATTGCTTCGGGTAATTAACATGCGATAACATGTGCATGACGGTTGTCATGTTTCAAGATACGAAAGGCAACTCCGAAGGTAGTGATCATTCACTGTGGTAAAACCGACATGTAAATTCAGAGCATAAAAAACACCAGTCCGATTGAGTGATCCTGGTTGAATTGTGTAAATCTCCTTAGTACAGAAGAATGGTAACTGCAAACGTTACTAGAGGTGGAAACAAGATTGAAACACTAGAACAAAAGCTTTGCTCAGCTAGTTTAACGGAGGGAATACAGGAACAGTTGCTATATATTTCATCATTCAACATTTTTCTTTCCATAACTGCATTTCTTGGAAATGCTCTGATCCTAGTGGCCCTTCGAAAGGAGACTTCTCTTCATCCGCCGTCCAAACTGTTGCTTCGTTGTCTGGCAACAACTGATCTCTGCGTTGGTCTTATTCAACAGCCCGTCTATGCTATCTCGCTGATGTCGCTAGCTCACGAAAAAAGGGATCTTTGTCGCCACATGCTAGCTGCAGCTTACATAGAAAGTTATCTCCTATGTTCTGTGTCTTTACTTACACTGACTGCAATAAGCGTGGACAGACTTCTTGCCCTGTTGTTACGGCAGAGATACAGACAAGTTGTTACTTTGAAGCGAACAAATGTGATTGTAGTTAGCTTTTGGGTTGTTTCTTCTATCGGTGCGGTAACTTACCTTGAAAATCATCAGATAACCATCTGGTACGGCCGTTTAGGCATTTTATTTTGTGTAGTAACTTCGATTGCCTCGTACGCAAAGATTTTCCTTAGCCTACGTCATCATCAAACTCAACTACAAGACAATGTTCGACAACAACAACCGAGCCAAGCAATTCCACTGAACATAGCGCGATACAGAAAGGCAGTGTCCAGTGCACTGTGGGTGCAGTTGACATTAGTTGCGTGTTATTTACCGTATGGTATAGTTGGAGCTTTCAGCTATAACACACTATCTCCATCGAAAAATCTTGCTTTGTTCATAACAGCAACTCTAGTGTACTTAAACTCATCATTAAACCCGTTTCTTTACTGCTGGAAGATCAGCGAAGTAAAACAAGCAGTAAAGCAGACAATTAGAGACGCATTTTGCTGTTTATCGAATTAGTTCATTGCCGATTTATACCTCTGCCTCGGAGACCTGCCAAAGTAGAGCTTACAAAATTGAAAAAGATACTTAATGGAAATTGGTGCCTTAGTTTACAATACGCATTATTTACAGACTGATTGAAATAGCCGAATGATAAATGAGACACGAAAAATGTATTTGTTTGGACGCCAACATTTTCAATATTACTCAAATTACTCATTTCTGTTTCCCAGCTGAACAGCAAATATTGCGAAACTCTTGTATATTTCACCTGCTGTGTAAACAACATGCTAATTATTAAAGCGTTTGCTTAATGAGAAAACAGAACTTTCTAGACCTTTTTGATGGCACGTTTAGTCGTTGTATTGCCAAATAATGGAGCATCCAATATAATTTGTCAAAACTGCGTCCCTGTCATCCTAGGAAACCCATGGCATGTTCTGAACTGAATTTTTATGTTTTTGAAAAAAAAAAAAAAAAAAAAAAAATGTTCTGAACTGAATGTTTATAGTTTTGAATTGTTTAGATTAACGATTGGAAACAGGGCAGTTAGTGGGGGCCCGAAGGAAAGGCAAAACTGCAGTTTCTTCTTTCCCTGATAATTTTTTTTGAAGTGTGCCCATGCAGTGAGCTGTGTTCCCGGGAGTAAACTGTGGTCATAGCACAAGCGCGATCGCGCAAAATAGACAAATTTTGATCCTTATGCTTTCCGCAAACATCCAAATACAATGCGCTTGTGCTTTTGCTTGAGTCGAAGCCGTTTTCACGGAGAAATTAAAGCTGTTATTATTGTGCTTGTGCTTGTGTCGCTTGTGAAAACCAGGCTTAAAAGCTCAGTTTTAAAATTCGCGCAATAGTAAACCATTTTCCACTTGATTGGCTTTTTCGAAAGAGTATTGTTGTAGTCTTGGTGACCATTGTTATTCAGACGCAAGCTTAAAACAATAGTTCACTTGCTCGAAGCGCGCCATTTTCAAACGCAAACACAGCTTGCAGTTTTCAAACCAAAAAGAACAGTGGTTCCTGTTCACCAATTTTAAAACTTTAAACGGATTCTTGTAGAGAAAAGATCAAAGTTTCATTTTCCATGCGTGCATTTTAAAAAGGCAGTAAAGATTTTCAGAAATTCGCTTTCAAAAACGGCTTCCATACAAAAATAGGCCAATTTTACTGTATTTTCAAGTGCAAAAGAACATGCCTTATGCTTGTTCAATCTTCTTCGTTTTAGCCTTAAAATGTAGATACAACATCACTCTTCAAAAATCCACGCGTGCATTGTTAGATATATACTTACTGAAACAGAGCAGTGAGTTTTATCAACGCTACTGGGCCTATTTGGGCCCTTTCTTCTCTTATTGTGAGCGCGCTCGCGTTCAAATTTGCCGCTTCGCTGATTATGAATAATTAATAATGTCCATGCATTCTGCCCTATGCCTATTGATATCCGAGAGTGGTAATGCCTGTTTCCCGCCATAAAGCGAGTCTTAAAAACGTGTTTTATGGACTGAATAAGTAGTCTGTAAATATAGTATGCTCTCAACCGAATTATCACCCTTGACAAAGTTTTCTTATTCCTCCGTTCAAATTTCTTTTTAACAGATGGCTTATTCAGTCCATACAACAGATCTCTACGACTCCTTTCTCTGTGGGAAACAGGCTGACTCGTCCCCAGTCGTCTTTTGAGTCCGTCTTGAGTCGATTGCTGAACACGGAGGGAATCATGGGAAGGAAGAGATGAACGACATCTCAATTCATTCAAGGTACCTTTACAACCCACTAAAGGGAAGTACTACGGTGCAAACCTGATAAGCTTCCTCTTATTGTCCCTCGCGAGGAATGCATGTCTCGATCTCGACACTCCTCGCTAAGAGCGAAAAAAAAAAAGATCGACAAAAGACCTTAACTCGGGAAATATCTGGGAAATGGATATTAGATTTTATTATTGAAACTATTCCGCAGAAATGTTTTCCTTTGATGTTTCCTGGCATCATTCTAAGAGAAAGAACTGCGCATTTTTAAAAATTGCGTTTAAAAAAAGGCCCGAGAGAAACGACGCGTTGCAGTTTTTGGTTGGATTCCTCAGAAACAAAACGGTATTTGTTTGGATTCGATGTGAACTATTTACACAGCATGGTCTACTATCCAAACAGAAGAACGCTCGTAACCACAATGTAAACACGTTGTACTGAAGCCAAAAAAAAAAAAAAACATTTTTCATGTTTTTCTAACATCGGAAAGATAATACTCAGCAACAACAAAAAATATTGAAACTTTAGACGACTTAAAAAAACTCATTAATAATTCATGAAGAAAATACAAAAGAAATTAATGTTTAATGAGTGTCTTTATATCTGATAAAGTCACGACTAAACTTTACGTCCAAATTTCTAGGCCAAAATAACCCCAAGTCTAAATATTAGTGCAAGAATGAGTTGATCTACATGAGAAGATTTTTAAGCCGTTCAATAAATTCGCAGTTCGTGTTTTATCAAGTCTAAAACACTCGGCTGCGCCTCGTGTTTTAAACTTGATAAAACACTGCTGCTCATTTATTAAACATTACTTCAATGCTTGTAAGTTCGAATAAAAATCGTTTTTGCTTATCGTATTGACATAGCCTGCGAACGCAGACGTATTTCCGCCAGTCGCTTCAATGATATGAGGAATTAGAATCCAAACGTAACTGATAAAGTTAATGTTAGCTAGTTCGGGCGGTTTATTCCCGAGTTTATTGAAAGCAACTTAAGCGCTTTTGTTTACACGCACAGATAGCTGAAACACGAAAAAAGAAACAAGCGATCAATCACCTTGCAAAACCAGTTATCCTCAAGTTCATGCATTTGACTAATATTAATTTCCTTGCCTTCCGCATCAAAACCCGTTTTTCTCAATTACTTAACCCAACCTTGCCAAAACCGGTTTGCCCAACACCCAAGGGTCCAATATATGATGCTGTTATTGGTTATTGCGGTTGTAAATCTAATTATCCTCACTCCCAAGGGAAATTCGCACGCACTCTGAAAACAACTAGGTAGCCCTAAGGCATCCCCAAAAAAGCTTCCTTGCCCTTTTTTTAAGCAACATTAGTTGACGTTTTAACAGGTTAATAGTATTGTCGATCTTCTCTTCTTCATCATGTTAATTTCGCCTCATTATTGATTCATGAAGAACCTTTAATATTACTATGAAACCAAATCGTATAAAAGCGTTTCCAATTTGAAGTAGTGAACTGTGGCAAACCGTCTTAAGTACGGTCCGAAGAAGTGTTTCATATTCTCCATAAAGAATGGAGCAAAAATAAATATAAAAAAACCTTTGAAGCAACCTCCTTTCTTATCATAATCACCTGTTTGATAATTGCGTCAGGTAATTAACATGCGATAACATGTGCATGACGTTTGATATGTTTCAAGACACGAAAGGCAACTCCGAAGGTAGTGATCATTCACTGTGGTGAAACCGACATGTCAATTCAAAGCATAGAAAAACATCAGTCCGATTGAGCAATCCTGGGTGGATTGTGTAGATCTCCTTAGTACAGAACAATAATAATGGCAAACGTTACTAGAGGTGGAAAACAGATTGAAACACTAGAACAAAAGCTTTGCTCACCTAGTTTAACGGAGGGAATACAGGAACAGTTGCTATATATTTCATCTTTTAACATTTTTCTTTTCCATAACTGCATTTCTTGGAAATGCTCTGATCCTGGTTGCCCTACAAAAGGAGACTTCTCTTCATCCGCCTTCCAAACGGTTGTTTCGTTGTCTGGCAACAACTGATCTTTGCGTTGGTCTTATTCAACAGCCCGTCTATGCTATCTCGCTGATGTCACTAGCTCACGACAACAGAGATCTTTGTCACCACACACTAGCCGCAGCTTACATAACAAGTTATCTCCTATGTTCTGTGTCTTTGCTTACACTGACTGCAATAAGCGTGGACAGACTTCTCGCCCTGTTGTTGCAACTGAGATACAGACAAGTAGTAACTATGAAGCGAACAAATGTGATTGTAGTTAGCTTTTGGGTTGTTTCTTCTGTTGCTGCAGCATCTTACCTTGTTGATCACCAAATAACCATCTGGGTTGGTCGTATAATTATTTTATTTTGTGTGGTAACCTCGATTGTCTCGTATTTAAAGATTTTTCTTACCCTACGGCATCATCAGACTCAAGTACAAGATCCTGTTCAGAAACAACAACAACCGAGCCAAGCAGTTCCACTGAACATAGCGCGATACAGAAAGGCAGTGTCCAGTGCACTGTGGGTGCAGTTGACATTAGTTGCGTGTTATTTACCATATGGTATAGTTGGAGCTTTCAGCTATAACAGGCTATCTCCATCGAAAAATCTTGCTTTGTTCATAACAGCAACTCTAGTGTACTTAAACTCGTCATTAAACCCGTTCCTTTACTGCTGGAAGATCAGCGAAGTAAAACAAGCAGTAAAGCAGACAATCAGAGACGCACTTTGCTGTTTATCGAGTTAGTTTATTGTCGAGTTATACACCTTTTTTCCTGCCAAAGTAGAGGTAACAGAATTTAGAAAGATATTTTATGGAAATTGGTCCTTAAGTTTACAATACGCATTTGCTACGGACTGATATCAGTCTCAAGTTAAGTGACGTCACACCTAACTGTAGTTGGTGCTTTCGGTCGACTCTAAGGTCACACCACCGCAGTTTACCATTTCTTATTTCTTATTTCCGTGCAGCAAAGCATCGTAGAAAATTTTAAAGAAGTATAAGGTGAAACTTTTAACGGATGCTAGACACCGAATAATTCAAGCTTTATTGGTGCCTACAGTGGCTATATCCGCCGTATATTTTACATTTTATATTGCTATATGTAATTGTTTTGTTTGTTGTTTTTCCTTTTCCCCTTGCTTCACGCATAATTTATATTTTGCATATTTATATATGTTCATCTCATTTCATCATCTCATCGTGCGAAAAGAAAAGTCACATTCTGATTGGGTGATCGTTTGTAAACTTAACACTAACCCATGAACCCTGCTTGGGTATAACTTTAGTTATTTTTCACATGGCTCGTTTTCCTTTGTTCTTCCAGGCTGGTTATATTGAATAAACCCCGTTAATTAACAACTGTCTGAAAAGCTGGGAGCGGCTTTGATTGTAACAGGGGAGAGCGGGGCTGATATTCTAATATTCCACCAGGGGAATATTAGAGTTGATAACCCCCTAGGGAAATATTACGATAATATTCCCCTAGTAGCAAATCCACAAGCCTCGCATTACAAACAAAACCACAACTTTACTTTAATAACGTTACATTCATTTTACCTTGACTGTTGTTACATTTTATTTTAAATACTACTGAGCAATTTCTCAATTGAAAACATGAGAAATGCGTTCCGGAACTCGTGCCTCGACGTTTGCTTTTTCAGAATTCCGAAGCAGTTTATTCTGTTCGGTTGCTAACACACTCCAAACATTCAAACGCCTAAAGGTTACCTTTTTTGTCTTCTTCGGGATCCTTCACTCTTCCTGGCCGGCAGCTCTTTTAATTTCTCATCGTCAACGATGATCTCTCTAGCCTCTTCGACGTTTTCTTCCCATTTGTTTCCACCTGGTTAAAGCTAAACAACCCTTTTGTCGCCTCCTCAATGCTAATTAAACTGAGCGTTTTCGTAGACCTCTTCCCGATTCTTAGAGGATAGCAGGCTCCAAGTTATTGCCTGGATTTGTCGAAAAATTAGAACTTTCCTTCGCAGACTCACTCACTTCTACCAACTTTGCAGTTAATTGGTGAAAAAAGGTGGTTACAAAGTTGTCGGTACTATTAGGCAATTACAAAATCCCAATGCGTACTTTCGGAATCTTTAATCTTTTGTAAAGCTAGTTTGGCACGCATATTGATTGTTTTGATCGGCATATCAAAAACGAAAAAATAACCTGTTTATTATTAAATTTAACAAAGTGGAAACCCCAGTGCGTCTTTTCGGAACCTTTCTCCCGTTGTTAAGTGTGTGTCGAGAAAAAAACATTTGTTTTTCTTCAGCGTATTATTATTGTTTTAAGCCACTGTTGATACCTCGCCCATGTGAAAAATAAGCCGGTTATTTTTAGGCACCTCGGGAATATGTGATTTATTCACCTCGGGCTGCGCCCTGGGTGAATAACCCTTACTTAGTCTGGATTGTTTTGGATCACCGAAGCGTAAATTTTCTATCTATAGTTAAAGCAAACAAGAAAAAATACGTATTATAGTTAGTAGCCTTGATGTGACCGCAGCCAGTGTAACAATTGAAATAACCGAATGATAAAGGAGATACGAAAAATGTATTTGTTTGGACGCCACTATTTTCAGTATTATACAAATTGTTTATTTCTGATTTCCGGCTGAACAGCGAATATTGCAGAAGTTCTCGTTTATTCCACTTGCTGTATTAAACGACATGCTACCTATTTAAGTGATTGCTTAATGAGAAAACAGATCTTTCTAGATCCTTTTTGACGGCACGATTAGTCGTTGTATTGCCAAATAATGGAGCATCTAGCATAAAGTTGTCGAAACTGCGTCCCTGTCATCCTCGGAAACCCAGGGCATGTTCTGAACTGAATTTTTATGTTTTTGAATTGTTTAGATTAACTGGAAACAGGGCAGTTAGTGGGGGCGAATTCGAGAAAAGGCGAAACTGCAATTTCTTCTTTCCCTTTCCCTTCCCCTGAGTATTATTTTTGAAGCGTGCCCATGCAGTGTACCCTGGGTGCCAGAGGGTTTTTTTTTGCGGCGACAAAGAGCGGCGAAGCCAAATAGTGTCTTTCCCGCAAAAAAGAAAAAAAAACCCTCTGGCACCCAGGGGACATGCAGTGAGCTGTGTTCCCGGGAGTAAACTGTTTTTCTGCCATAAAGTGAGTCTTAAAA